>NC_064287.1:50577023-50595246 GCF_019186545.1 Solanum stenotomum | reverse complement strand
CCCCCCCCCCCCGGCTCAAGTTGGAGGTCAGCTAACTGAGCAGTAGTGTCAATGTGATGCAATGTAATGAGCCCCTCTCGAAGCTTAGTCCTCACAAAATGGCAATCCACTTCAATGTGCTTCGTACGTTCATGGAATACAGGGTTCCTTGAAATGTGAATGGCTGCTTGGCTATCACAATATACAGGGAATGGCCCATTCTGAGGTACAGTCAGTTCCTCAAATAATCTTTGCAACCAAGTCAGTTCTCCCACTACCTTTCTCAAGGACCTATACTCTGCTTCAGCTGAAAAAAGGGAGATTGTTTCTTGCTTCTTGGACTGCCAGCTAACATGACTATCTCCCAACAACACATTATAACCATTAACAGACTTCCTTGAGTTAGGGCATGCAACCCAATCAGAGTCACAGTAGGCTTGTACTCCAAAATTGGCAGATGAGGACATAAAAGCACCTAGAGTAGGATCCTTCTTGAAATACCTTAGCATATGAAAAACAACATGTAAATGAGTCTCCCTAGGATCCTGCATGTATTGACTAAGAAGTTGCACACCATAGGCAATATCAAGCCTGGTGTTTGTAAGAAAGTTCAGCTGCCAACTAATTTTCTATAGTAAGTAGGATCATCCAGGGCTTTTCCTTCATGTGATCTTAACTTAACATTTGGATCGAGGGGAGAGGATAAAGGAGTTATGTGATCATAGTTGAATTCCTTGAGGAGGTCTAATACAAACTTCCTTTGAGAAATCATAATCCCATCATCTTTGTACAAAACTTCCAGTCCCAAAAAGTAATCCAGTCTACCAAGATCTTTGATTTTAAACTGACTGTCAAGGAACCTTTTAAGCTCATTAATTTTAGCAGTGTCTGTTCTTGTGAGTAGGATGTCATCAACATAAACACCTAGGAAGACAGTAAATGCACCTCTTTTTCTGTAAAACAAAAAGTAGCCATGTAGGGAATGAACATAGCCTCTTATGTGAAGTGCTTAAGTCAATTTCTCATACCATTGACTGCTAGCCTGTTTTAGACCATATAATGATTTGTTAAGTCTACAGACTAGACCTTTGTGAGGGGTGGTCAGACCTGGTGGCACATCTATATACACTTCCTCGTGTAGATCTCCATGGAGAAAAGCATTATTAACATCAAGTTGATATATATTCCATTATTTCTTTGCAGCAGTGGCAATGAGTGCCCTCACAGTTGTCATCTTGACAACAGGTGAAAATGTCTCTATATAATCTATGTCATGATGTTGAGTATATCCCTTTACCACCAGCCTAGCTTTATACCTTTCTATGCTCCCATCAGCCTTGTGTTTTACTTTATAAACTCACCTGCAACCAATAGACTTCTTACCTTTTGGCAGAGTTGTGAGAGTCCAAGTATTGTTGTCATGCAGGGCAAGAAACTCTTGTGTCATAGCTCTTTGCCATGTAGGATCCACAAATGCTTCCTAAAATGAGTTAGGTTCACAATTATGAGAAATATTCATTACAAAATACTGATTGTCAGGATTTAAAACAACATGAGAAATATGATGTCTAAGGGTAAAAAGGGCACTAAGGGATGAAGATTGTTGTGTGATTGATGTACATGTGGATGGTATTGTGTGAACATAATCAGACAAATATGTAGGTACTTTATGTGTTCTTTGGGATTTTCTAAGGGGTGGTGTGGAGAGTGTATTAACAGGTGAAATATGGTCATCAGCTGGTACATCAATAGGCATATCAACATGTATATTATTATTATCTAGTTGATCTTGATCACAGTGCACAACATGGGAAAAATTATCATTAAAAGACATGGGATAGTCATGTAGGGTCATAGAATGAAAAAGGGAATGATGGAAAATGAGTAGTATCCTTAGTCATGGCAAAAGGAAAATGGTTTCATGAAAGATGACATCCCTTGAGATATGGATTTTCTAAGTGGACAGATTTAAGACTTAATAACCCTTTGTAGCATAGGGATATCCAACAAACACATGTGGTATAGCCTTAGGTTCAAATTTGGTTCTGTGAGGCTTTGGAATGGTAGGGTAGCAAAGACACCCAAAACTCTTTAGATGTGAGTATGAGGGTTGATGTTTATATAAAATCTCATAGGGGCATTTATTGTGGAGAAGGGAAGAAGAGAGTTTACTGATGAGGTATGTGGAGGTAAGTATGCATTCACCCCAGTATTTCACTGGAGTTTTGATTGAAAAAGGAAAGCTCTTGCTGTTTCAAGAATGCATTTGTGCTTTTTTTTCACTACCCCATTTTGTTGTGGGGTATAGAGACAAGATTTTTGGTGAATAATTCCCTTGTTCTGGAAAAACATAATGGATTCATTGTTAGTGAATTCCAGTCCATTATCTGATCTAATTGTTTTAATGATGGTTTTGAACTGGTTCTCATCCATGAGGACAAAGGCTTTGATGATACGTAGGGCATTACTTTTACTGCTAAGAAGATGTGTTCAAGTGGACTTGCTAAAATCATCTACTAAAGTAATGAAGTATCTAATATTGTCATGAGTTATTGTTTGGTAGAGACCCAGAGATCAACACGTAGTAGTTCAAAAATACTGGTGGTAGTGTGAGGTTTTGGTGGAAAAGGTAACCTTGATTGCATGGCCATTAGGCATATATGGCAAAAGAAAGGTTGTTTTGGTGAGAAAGTTACAGGTATAGAGGATATGCCTTTCATTTTTACAAAGGGTACATGACCAAGTCTATAGTGCCACACTAAATCCATGCTATCAGTGGGAAAATAATTGAAAGATTTGCTAGCAACATTATCTTTATTACTAACAAGAGAGGAACCGATTACATTTGAGTGAGAAGTACATGAAAGCAGAACATATTGAATCTTATTGCTAGATAAAGGAAAACATGAAGTAGGATGTTACTGTTGTTGATCATTGTGGCTAGTATTTTGTAAACAATCTGAGCAAAGGAAGTAAAGACCATTATGTACTTTACCAATCTCCAGAGACCTCTTCAGTGAAGGGGCCTGCAGTAGACAAGAAGTGTTAGAAAAAAAGATAGTACATTTGAGATGATTTACTAGAGAATTGATAGAGATTAAATTGTATTTGAAAGAAGGGGCATAAAGTACTCCGGACAAAGTGATCTTGGGGGTAAGATGCACACTACCAACCTCTGTAACTTTGACTCTATATCCATTTGGTAATCTGACTAACATAGGACAGGGTAGAATGATTATATTCACAAGGTGATTTTTGTTAAAAGTCATATGGTGGGATGCTCCTGAGTCTAATATCCATAAATCAGTCCTTTTTTTGAAACATTCACATGAGAGTTTAACAAAATCAGGAGATAGAGAGCGAGCAAAGATACCTGCAAAGTTCACAGCTCCACATGTTCCATCATTTTGATCTGCCACAGAGTTAGAGTCCTGGAACTGGTTCAACAAATGAGCAACTTGGTCATATTGTTCCTTGGTGATACTAATATTTTCATTTCCTTGAGCATCACTTTGAAAATCTGATTCCCTTTTCTATCCACCAGCAGCTCCATCACAGGGTATTCTTACAGAGTTTGCTACTCCACTTTTTCCCTTAGTGTTATGCCTTTGATTTGAGTAAGTATTGTGGGCCTGATTTCTTGAATTGTACTGATCATGATTAGGAGCGTTCTGATGCTGGTTTGTACCATAATTGTTTGAGGATTGGGAATTGAAAGAATTTGGAGGCGTGCCACCAGATGGGTAACCATGTAACCTGTAGCATTTTTCTTTAATGTGACCTGACCTTCTACAGAATTCACAAAAAGGTCTCCATCTAGGTGTTGTGTTGGGAACAAAATAGTTTGTTTGAAAATTTCTTCCTCCTAAACCTGATGACCTCGCGATGAGGGAGCTACTTTCAGCAAATATTTGGTTGTTGTTGGGCTTGAATTCCCTCTGTTTCTCCTCTTGTACTAACAAAGCAAAAGCTTGTGCCATAGAAGGTAAGGGATTTATCATCAAAATACTTCCCCTAATTGTGGTATACACCACATTCAAACCCATGAGAAACTGAATCAGACGTCTATCTTGTTATGCCTTATGCATATTAGCATTAGCTCCCAAAGCTTCTTCATGCGAGTATAATATGTAGTGATATCGAGAATACCTTGATTAAGATCATTGATTTCCTTCTAAGTTTGATATAATTTTGCTCCATTTGTTTGATCGTAATGATCCTTCAGTTCTGTCCATTGTTCCAGAGCATCATTGGCATACTCAACACTGTCTGCAATATCTCGACCTAGAGAATTAAGAATCCAAGAGGTAACCATATCGTCGCACCTCACCCATTGATGATAAGTGGAATGATTTGCATCTGGTCTCTTACACTCGACATTGATGAAGACTAGCTTGTTCTTCACTGACAAAGATCGAAGCACACTACGGCGCCAAGAATGAAATCCACTGCCATTAAAAGGAACAGGTACAAGTACTGCACCAGGACTATCTGAGGAATGAATGTAAAACTAACTTCCTGTATCAATTCCAGAGGAGGTAGTGCTAGTTGAACTAGTGCTCGCAAATGTGAGATCTACCATTTCTAATCAGAAGAAAAGGTCGAAGAGAATTGGGGAAAAGAGAAGATCTGATGCGAAAAATTAAAGACGAAAAGAAAGAGGAAGAACAAAGTGTCCTTGCTCTGATACCATGTTAAGATGAGAGGTTTGAGAAGACGAAACCTCCATTGATGATGAGAGCACAAAGCTTGATTGGAGAAGAAGAATGAAATTCTGCATTCTGAATTAATTGTGTACAATGGTAGTTTAGACTAGTACTAGATAAAATGCTTACATAGAGATTCGAACCATTGACAGACAACCTAATTTCAAGGGGACTTGCCACTGCGCCATCAATTTCTCCTTGTTATTTAGGGGTTCAAAATATATATATATATCTACAGAAATACATAAAATTTACCTTATATAGACCGTGTATTTTTTTTTGCCGAGGGGGTTCACGAACCCACGTGGATCCGCCCCTGGAGTTAACAGTACTTTTCATCATATGTCATAAAAATCAATGACATTTTTCAACATATGACATAATATATTCGATATTTGTATAAAAATGTCACTGTTTTAGCGATATTTTCACTATATGTCGATCAAATCAACGACATTTTGCAATAAATGTCATAATATATTCGACATTTGTATTAAATGTCGCTATTTTAGCAATAGTTTTTCTAAAAGTCGCTAAAATCAATGACATTTTACAACAAATGTTACTATTTTAGTGACATTTTTTCTAAGTGTCACTAAAATCAATGACATTTTGCAGTAAATGTCATAATATATTTGATATTTATATTAAATGTCACTATTTAAGCGATATTTTTTCTAAATGTCACTAAAACCAATGACATTTTGTAATAAATGTCATATTATATTCGACATTTGTAGCAAATGTCATCATTTAAATGTCATTTTCACTAAATGTCGCTAAAAACAACGACATTTTGCAATAAATGTCATTATCATAGTGACATTTTGGACCAAATGCCATTATTTTTACGATATTTGATACCAAATGTCATTTTTTTTTATGACATTTGACATCAAATGTCATAAAACAATGACATTTTGTTCTTAAATGTCGTGAAATTCTTTATTTTCCGACATTTGTTTCAAATGTCACCAATTTAATGTCGTCGTATGCACATTTTCTTGTAGTGTATTTATACAATTGGATGAGGAAAATATCTAAAGTCCTAACTAACTGAAAAGAAAACAACTACCACGTGATTTGACAGCTAACTAACTAATTCTAACAGACTTGATCAATTAATTAATATAATGTCTACACCAAATTAACTAATTCTAAATGTATACACACTTAATCTCAATATTTGTTAGTTCCATTTTCTATTGTAACTTCGAGTTTAGTGATTATAATATTTGAATGTTACTATTGTGAAATTGAAGTTGTTACATTGGTGTTTTCATTTTCGTACTCTAATGGCAGTGGTGGGTTTAGATCGATTCACTGGCACGGGTAATCCAGATGACTGGATCTTTCGGGCCGAACGATACTTCGCTTACCTTGGCTTCCCTGAGAATGACTGGATACCTCTTCCTTTCCTCTATCTCGATAGTGAAGCACTTGATTGGTTCCGTTGGATGTATCGCAACAACAATTTTTGGATTGGAAGCATTTCAAAGAAAAGTTATATTTGTGCTTTCGAGCACGAACCACCCCTGAGTCTGCAGTTGCACATTCGCAAATCACGACTATTCTTACTTTACTACAGAAGGTGCAGGACAATTTTTTAGTTATGTCTAAGCAACATGACAATATCCATATCTCAACTTCCAGTATTTCCAATATCACGGGCTTGTCACCAACAATAGTTCAAGAGGCTGTAATTGACAGTGCTACTCCGAGGGTTAGCGAAGAGATCGCCTCTGCTTTGGGTGATGGACAATCAAGCATTGCAAATAATTTTGAGTTACACCCTGAGACAATTGACACTTTGATCTACACAAAACTCCTTTTAGCTGGGATAGCTTTTGTCATGGGAGATGAACATTCAGGCCATGCAGACCAGGTGTTTGATGAAAATTCTCATCGGATTGAAGACTTAGTCCATGAATTTGACATGGCTTTTGACTTGGTAGCGGATAATTTAGTGGGGTTGCAAATTCCTTTTCAGGCCACGAGATCTGTTGAGCCACCCCTGGTCGAGGAAGATGAATGTCTCGAAACTAAAACAGACATAGTGTTTAATGGAAGTCTCCAGCGAAATGAATTCGACCTACAATGCCAATTTGCAATTTTGCAGCTTGTTGTGACAGACAATTTTTTTCTCATGAGATTTTGATTTCTGATTTTGATGAACCAATAGGAGTTGATGGATACGTCTCCCTTATCCCTCATGATAACGTTGCTGCGATTGCTGAGTTTTTTCCATTCATTTTCAATCAGTTGTCATTGGCCGATTTTGGGGACCTAGCAATGTGTGAGAGTGTGACAGATGGCTTACCCACTTGTCATTGGTTTGACACTGGGCAGCATGTTTCTCCGTTTAGTCCATTCGTGTTCAGGCTTACGAAGTATGGTCATCATGCATCTGCAACAGAATTTGATAAGAATGGTTATCGTCCTATTATTGGGGCTCAAGGTAGCAGCATCCTAATTTTTGCCATTAGGTTCTCAAGTTACTATAGCAGCGGGGACAACTCAAAATATAGCTTGGGAAGGGGCTTCTCACAATTGATTTCTCGAGATGTCGCGCTACATCCTAACTATGAAATCAGGCGATTCAAAGATGAACCAACTATTCGACGCAATGTCGGATAAAGCTTGCAAGGTATTTAATGTTATGTCCACATCGTTACTGGTTAGGGTACTCGCTGAAACACCCAAAGAAACGGGTACTATTCAGCAATTTCACTTTAAAGACAAAGAATGTTTACTCATTTCTTTTGGTGGTCAAGAATCTATAGTGTCGGCTGCACATTCCACACACGCCCTACCAAGGAGGTATTTTGATGTCAACTCTCTTTATAGTGTCTTGTCTAGACAAAAAATTGATTTGGTGGCATCTAACAACATATATGTTGACATAATTTTCATGAAGTTCACAATACTTGAGGATGTTTCAAAGAGAGAAATACAATCGAATGATGTGAGGAATGATGTTAAACATGTAAAATTTAATGAGGAAATAAGACATGATGAATGTCTCTTTCCAGTCGATCCAGGTGAGAATATGTTCACGGTTAAACTTGGTGGAACGGTGAAGGTTAATTGTGAATGGGATCCAGGAATCAGTTCCAAAATTATGCGCCGATATGGTCTTATGGAAACCATTGACACACACCTATTGCTGGAATTTATTGTTACTATTTCTCTACTTTTTAATTACTTTTATGACGCTCACTTGAAAGGTAATACTCAATCTACAAAACGGAGGAAGATGACAGCAAAAGGACTCTCTGTATTTCCTTATTTTTGGCTGAGTTTGTCACAGGACAATGGATGACAAGTTTTAGTTGATGTATGTGCGTTGGGAGCTAAGAACATGCCTACGTTTAGTGTAAAACCTTCTTCCCAAATAGAACCACTTGGTGCATTGGGTGATAAAAATTTAACTGTTGAATGGATAATGGAGCATCAAAATGTGTCAACAGACCAATGTGCATATTGGTGTTTGAGAATGATATATATTTCTACTGATGAGATCTCATTTTGGGTTGATACTATTGTTTGTCCAATGAACAATATTAATTGCTTGCGTGCTTTCGAGTGCATCTCTGTTACAGGTATTGTGACTTGTAAATGGTTCAAGGTTGTTCAACCTATTGAGGTGGTTTAGGGATACAATGACAAGCTAGGGAATGCTCAAAGACAACATACATGTATTTTATAGAGATATTATTTAATCGATAATTAATAATATCTCTATAAAATAATAGTCCATCATCTATTTTTCAAATAATATCTCTATAAAATAATAGTCCCTCATGTTATTTTATAGAGATTTTAATCGATAAATTAATAATATCTCTATAAAATAATAGTCCCTCATCTATTTTTCAAATAATATCTCTATAAAATAATAGTCCCTCGTGTTATTTTATAGAGATATTATTTAATCGATAAATTAATATTTATTAATTTAAAGAATCGTTTGAGATTTAATGAAGGTTCATTTTAAATATATCAAAATCATTATATCTTACTAATTTATGTATCATATTTATTGATTTCACATAAAAAAAATATTATACATAAAGGACAACGAATACATCAAAATCATTGTATCTTAAGAATTTCAACCTTGTGGATAATAAGAGCTTTCAAGATGTATTATCGAACAGATTTTATCGTAGGATATTTGAAGACTATGAAGTGGGACAAACTGATCCAACAAAGATTAATGTTTTGGATGCTATCAATTTTGCAATTCCTATTTGGACAATAAATGTTCAGCAGGAGAAAATAATAAATTATTTTTGACACTGTAAAATTCGTTCGGGGGATGCAATCTCAAAGAATTTGAATGAACCTACTTGTGAAAACGTCATTCATAAACTTGAGGTCATTGATTAATGATCTCGGTTACCACAATAAAATGAATGTCAATAACCTGTTGGATTATCCGGGTGAAAGTGATATATGTTCAGAGGTCCAGAGATTAGAAGAAATTGTGGATACCATCGGAAAATGCAATGTTGATGATGAAGTTGAAAATGATACTATACCTTTGGAACCAGTTACACGTATGGAAACACTTATCGCATCTAGAATTCTTCACAATTTTATGGTACAGTTCGAAAAGACAACACCGGAGCTCTTGGATGCAATAAGAAAAGTTACAGATGAGCTTCAACTAGATTTAAATTATAAGAAAAAACAGAACACAATAGAATCATATTTTACTAAATTGTCTTAGATATATTTCTACTTTTAAAGAATTATTAATTTATGATATTAATGAGACCATATATTTATATAGGGGTCTTTTGAAAATGTACTATCTTATTATCTTATCGAAATTGATGATTCTTTCCATTGGCCCAAGTCGGAACCGGAGGAAAATATTATTTTATAGAGATTATTAATTTATTGAGTATTAATTTATAGAGGTTTTACTGTATTTGTATATCTCTAGAAATTAGAATGTGAAGAGAATCCGATAATGGTCCTACAAATTTGCCATAAATTATAGTAAACAGATGTCTAAAAACTCAAAAAAAAAAAAATCAAATTATTTTCAATATCCCTTGTTAACATTATTTGTTTTATGAGTTTTTATTATCTTTATATATTGGTAACAGTATATTTTAGCGTGATATCATGATTCATCTTACATTTTTGTGTTTTTTTGGGCTTTATTTGTTTATGACAATACGTTCAATATGTTGACCGCCCTTTTACTACAAATTCAATGACGTGACTATAGTAACTCTTGTTGTAAATAAATAAATGACTTTAAGTCATTTACGGCCCCCTAAAGTTATCCCCATAATTCACTTAGACACTTCAACTATGACTAGTACCTATTAGACATTCTAATATTAAGGAATATTTACTTATTGAACACAAAACGATAATAAAGCTTTTAAAATGTGGAATGTGTAATTCATGCACATCGTCTTGAAAAAGTAACCAATAAGACTTCAACATGTGGCACATGGGTCCAATCTAATGAATTTTCATTTATTTTTAATTCCAACCTTTAATAATTCAAAAAATTGATAAACAAAAAGAAAGAAAAAAAGTTTCCTCCCCCCAACCCCACAGGAACCCAACCACTTTTCTTCTTCTTCCCCTAACGTCGGCACCTCCTGCGGCAACAACAACAAAAAAGAAAGAAAAAAGCAAATCTCTCCCCACCCATCTAATTATTTGCCCTTTCTTCTTCTTCATCCGTTGTCATCCACTATTTTCTATTCCTCGGAAGAGATTAACTTTTATTTTTCTTCTTATAATAAATTATGAGCTATGAAAATTAAGTCAAATGCAACTAATGAAATAAATTTTGAAGCATGATAGATTAATGGAGTGATTATTATGACTTTTGTGAAAAATAAGTTGACTTGATAAATTATTTTGAAATCGATGATGAAGAGAAATAGTGAGGATTCAAATGAATTATATCAAATTTTCTGATATTATTTTATAACTTTAATGGCTGGTGGTGTTTGTTGATCGAAGTGACCGAAAATAGAGATGGACGGAAGTTGCCTTTATAATTCCGATGTCTGATTTTTTTTCATTCTTGCAAATTCGATTAGAACTTAGCATATTCAGTTTTTTCTTTTTTATAAAAAGCGAAAAATAAAAATAAAGTACCAAAACTGAGTTTAAAATGATTAAAATGGGTTGAAGAAGAAGACAACTGCTGGTATAGCCTACATGGGTGGGGGTGGGGTGGGTTTGTTTTCTTTTTGGATATTATAAGACATCATTTTGAATAAAAGTTTATTTTTAGTTATTTTAATTAATGCAATGCCAAGTGTCATAAGAAGGAAAAAAGGTACAAGTTTATTATTAATAAAAAAAATATAAAAAAAAGTTTGGGACCTGTTCACGCGCTTCAATGCAGTGAGATCCACTTATTTTGTCACATCAACATTTTGTGCTTAATAGACACATGTTTTGAATAATTTAGGTGTTCAATAGGTATAAATCATAGTTGAGGTGTTTAAGTGAATTATGAGGACAACTTTAGAGGGCCACAGATGACTTAAGCCTAAATAAATTATGTAATGTATGTCCATGGCCCCCATGGCCCATATGCACTGTAGCAAGCTTTGCTCTCCAAGTTACTAAATGCCTATACAAGGCCTACACTATTATATGAAATGACATACCAAAAATATTGAGAAAAAAAGTTTCTATTGCACTCTGTTCTTCCTTTTTTTTTTTTCTTTTTCACTTTTTACCATTTGATTTTAATATTCTGCTTTTATTTTATAACACGTTATCAACACGAGGCTCTAATATTATTTGAGATTACTCCTAATTTGTTTTTCTTAATGTTGTTATTAATACACAAGAAAACATGATGTATGGCCATGAAATCTTCTTTGACGGCATCTCAACGACACGTCAGTAAGTAGATCCTTGGTAGTATTCTTATCTAATTCAACTGCAATTGATTCCTTATGTGATTGGTTATACATCTGCTATTGTGGACTATTTAAAGTGCTTTTAATTTAACCACAAAAATAACCATCACTTGCTTACAAAAATAAAAGGGGGACTTACACTTATATTTGACCTATAAAATTTACAGGCTTGTTAATGTTAACAAATTCCACTATTTATTGTGAAATATGTGAGTAAATTGCCTACAACTTACAAACTTTAAGCATATCAAACAAAAACAAAATAACGAGAGATAAAATCAGAGCATATGCTATATTTTAGATGCTATATTTTCAGAGCATAAAATCTATCTTGCATTGTTGTGAATTTGAATATCGAACATCAAAAGATGTACTTAAGAAACAGAGTGAACAGTAGATCACAAAAAGAAAATGATTTATCTTTCCAAGTTTGATTTTAAGGATATTAAATTTGATTATGCTTATGAAAGATTATGAAATGATAATTTTATTTTAATTTGATAGTAATAAATAAAGTTTGAATACTTAAGGTATTCTTTTACTTATGGTTCATCATAATTACCAAGAAAAATATGTATTAGAAAAATATATTTATATCACGCCCCAAAATTGCTTCCGAAGAGCAATATGAATTATTATTTTTGGAAAGGCTTCATGACATAATTTTATGGTCTACTTGGATTGTAATACAGGTTACAAGAATTGTTCTGCTACAAAATTAGTATACTTCATTTCTTGTTAAAATTTAGTTTATTTATCGTATAATCATAAATGATATTTTTAAGGGCATGAGGGTGAACTTTATTGAACTTTATCCTATTATACCATTGATTGAAAATATAACGATAGATTCAAGTCTCATCACATTAACAGGATAAGACATTTGGTCTAAATCCAGATGCACTATGATAATGTAATATTGGGTTCAAGTTCCATCGAATTATGGCCTAACACCCCACGGATGGGAATGGCATTTCCGGGAATGCAGTCAAGGGTGAAGGAGCAAAAGAAGCTAACTCGAATGAAGAATCTTTCCGAATAAGATGATGGGTTCTAGTGCAACAAAATATGGCCAATAAGTCTTCTTATAGAAAAGACGTTCCGTTCAAAACTCAATGCAATATATTGATGATATAATGATGACCGAGCAATCTAATGTGCTTTTGATGAAAAATTATGAAACATATGATTTTGTTCCATTCTCTAAAATGAATGTGGTAGCCGTACATGATATGTCTAAAAGATGACAAAATCACTATTGTGTTGTATAAATGAATGTGGTGTGACAAAAGACAAAATAATAATAGTCATCATTATGGTAAAAATGAAGAACACTACGGGTTCTCCAAATAATCCTTCAAATGTGAAGATAATTTTTGTCATCAAAATGGTATAAAAGGTCATTAGACACATGTATGTTGTGAGCCTAATAATTTGATAAGTTTTTAAGACCTCCATCAAAGAAAAGGAAGAAAAAGTGGTGATACACTTGACTTTCAAAAGTGATGTCGAGATATTTGATGTCATATGAATATGATAAATTTCAAAGTATGACAATGAACTTCTAATGAAAAAATAATACTGATTATGAAGCATGTATATATGATTATGGCCAATTCCTTGAATAGAATGTGACTTGTAATAAGTATCATGAAAGTGGACCATTCTTGAAAGAGAATGTGTCAAGAGATGATGAAAATTATAAATAAAGACATGCTCATGTATGATTTAATAAATACCACAATTCACCTCTATGGGAGGTTAGAGAGAAATAATTTTTTTTTATTTTGGTATAAATAATCATTGGTCAAGTACTTTTAGTACATCACAAATATTATGGTATGTTTTATTATGAACTACCGAAAGGGTATAAGAAGAAAATAATTGGACATAAAATTGTCATTAATTATGTATCTCTACATGCCATATATTAAATAAAAAGGAAGGAGATACTAATCACAAAAGTAAATCAAGAAACAAGTTTTGCTTGTAATAATTTTGACCATGACAATAATGATATAAATTTCTCCTTGAAAGAGATGTTTACCACACAAACAATGTTATGAAATATATGGTAGTATCCAATGTTAATTGTGAGCTTTGGTGAGCTAATGTGCTACTACCCAAAGAAATAAATTTCTCATGATATTGGAATTGTAGTAAGTCTCGAAAGAAACTTCTTAAGTTTCAAAGAAATAGTCAAAGAAAAACAATATTGAGACTACAAAATATGAAAAAATTTAAGATCTTCATACTACTACAATCAAAGTGGCCGTTATAAATATTTACGTGAAAGATTACCCATATTTGCATATTGTTTGTGGTAACTAAGTATGGGCATGATGATGGAATCACATGCAAAATAAACTAGAAGTTTAGTGAAATAAATATCAGTTGGCATGGTCGGTTGATGACCATCCCGGTTCAAATATGATACGAAAATAATTGAGAAATCATGTGGTTATATATATGGAAGAAATAATAAATTCTTCAAGAATTCTCTTGTGTTGTTTGTTTGCATGATAAAATTATCATTGCACCAACAAATGTTGAGATTGTATCTCTAGAAATTTTGAAATGTATAAAAAGGTGAATATGAGCCCGTTCACCTACCATATGGACCATTTACTATTATATAGATGCATCTATGTTATGGTCGCATGTGCTTTACTATCAACTTGCAATTTGATTTTTGCAAAGGTTGTTTGCTCGAATTGATAGATCAAGAGCACATTTCAAATTATAAAACTATATTGATAATGTTGGTATATATCCAAGTGGTTTAAGCATAAATTATATGCCTCCAATTATAGCTAAACCATTGGTTATGAGAATAAAACTCTCAAAAGAAATTTGGTATGAGATGTGTTATTTAAAGTGTAGCAACACTTGTACGTATCAAACCAACAAGGTTCCCCTATCACAATTGGTTCAAGGTCAGGAACCAAATAATTTTCATCTAAAAATTTAAATGTGCGGTATATTATTCCATTGCTCCACCATTACGCAATGCACAAAGATGAGTCCCCAAATCCCCAAATAAGGTTGGGTGAATGTTAGATTCTCTAACATTAGGGGGAGATAAACATCTGGAAAATAAGTTATACATAATGAATTATATGATCCTTGTTGAAGAGATAATTTAAGTCAATTGTCAGACGCATTCGATGACCCTATGTTATAATCCAATTATGAATGCTCCATTGAAAAGTCCTTGAAGGACATAATTTATGGCACGCCTAAAGCGTGATAAATTAATCGATTCGAAAGATAAAACTACTTGAAGAAGAAAAGGAGCAAATGATCAAGATGGTCATAATAATGAGGCAAGTGCTTTAGAAAGAGCACCATGACATAACACTTTATAAAACCTTGACAAATGTTCAGGTACCTGTAAATGATGAAAAATAAAGTGAGCTTGGTAAGTTATGTCACATTAGAATCGATATCAAATAACCGTCGACGATATCTTAAATATAATGTAGCGCTCAAAATTATAAATGGTGATGAGGATCTTGAAATTAAATCTGTCGAGAGTTGACAGTTAAATGATTGGCCAAAAGAAAATACAATCCAAGTATTTTTCTATTCACTTAGTTGATTTTTGGACTTATTTTGTCCATAGACCAAGCTATAATGTCAGTGGGGTACAAATGAATTATTGTGCGATAAGCAAAATCGTAAAATATAAAGTACAGATTGTGCATTGAAAAATAAAGATTTTTCGCACAAGTTCTGACATTATTGTATGGAGATGTATACTCCCCAAGGTGGATGCAATGAGGTTCTTTCCGTCTAACAACATATGAAAAACTTGAATACACATGATGAATGATTATCATGTCTAGCTAGACAGAAAATATTATATGAAAATCCTTGAAGGTTTTAAAAGGTTATAAAGCGATTCCATTGAATAGTACCCTAATGGTTGTAAGATCGCATATTATAAAGATTAATTTTTTTATCTCATTAAAATGGTTAGAAAGTACCATGTCATAGTGCAATTGGTGCACTTATGTATCCTTATATTATTATTCATGGTAAATAATTTTATTTCTATGCATGCAAAATATAACATCACTCTTATCGGTGGAGATATTAGAATGAATCAAATATCGATATAAATTATTTATTCTGATCAACTGTGTCAAGATTTATTGATCGTAAAATTGCAGGAAATTATGAAGTTAGACCTCATGAAAGTTATATATTTTCATTTGGAAATACTTTCATTCCACAAGACGGTCAATTTTACTGAAAGTGTTTGACAGTGCCCGATTGTTGCTGCTAACAAATCGAACGAGCAATTTGTCTACGTCGACAAGATCACAGATTGACTGTTTTTTAAAAATATATTTGGTTGAGATCAATAAACATACCTAGAGAATGTGCGATCTTCCTTCGAAAAGAGATATTCCAACAACATTATACGAAGACAATGCCTTGTATGCTCAACTAAGAGGAGGATACATCAAAGAAGACTGAGCAAAATATATTTAATCAAAGTTTTTCTTCTTTTTATTCATGATCTTCAAAAGAATGGTGTAGCCGATGTTTTACACTTCGTATTCACCAAGGCATTATCAACTTCAACCTTTGAGAAGTTGAGATATAAAATTGGAATGTGTCATCTTCGACTTGTTAAGTGTTGTTTTAATCCGGGGAGTATAATACGTGCTGCACTCTTTTTTCCTTAGCCGAGGTTTTGTCCCACTGGGTTTTTCTGGTAAGGTTTTTAATGAGACAGCTATCAATGTGTATTACAACTTACAAGATATGTGTACTCTTTTTTCTTCACTAAGATTTTTCTCATTGGATTTTTCCTTGTAAGGTTTTAACGAGGCACACTATTTATTATTGAACTCCCAAAGAGTGTTGTGAAAATATTACGAACAATCATGTATACTTGTTCTTTTACTAGATTTTCCTTTCATGGACATTCAAGGGAGAGTGTTGTAAATAAATTATGTAATGTATGTCCATGGCCCATATGCACTGTAGCAAGCTTTGCTCTCCAAGTTACTAAATGCCTATACAAGGCCTACACTATATATGAAATGACATTACCAAAAATATTGAAAAAAAAAAGTTTTTATTGTTCTTTGTTCTTCCTCTTTTTTTTTGTTTTCACTTTTTACCATTTGATTTTAATATTCTGCTTTTATTTTATAACAACTCTTACTTTTTTTATTTTTCACAATACTAACAACATATGGTATTAAAAAGTGACTTGAGAATATATCAATACTTAAATAAGAAAGTCTAAAGAAAAAAAAAAACTAAAGCATCTTTAGTAGAAGAATAAAACATTAAAAAATAATAATAATAATCAAAGCCTGCTCTACTAGGAATCTACCAATTACATAGGCATCCATTCAAATTGCCTTAATTGGTGGGACTGCTCCGTTATTCTAATTTATACTCATTCTGTCTCATTTAATACGAGTTAATTTAACTTGACACAAAATTTAAGAAAGAAAGAAAAAAATTTATGATTTAAAATAAGCGATAGATATTAGTGTGATTATAAATCAATTCATTAAGGTAAAATAGATATTTTAGTTAAATTGTTACTTAATATAAAAATGTGTCATTCTTTTTATGATGAAATAAAAAAAATAAGTCATATAAACTAGAACAGAGACTATATATTATTGAAAGCAACTGAATGCAACTTTTATCTTTTAAATTTTTAATAATGATAGCTAAGAACATTAATGAGAAGAAAGTAGGGAAAAAGTAAAAAATACCAATCATCATTAATCTCATTTTTATAATTAAAAAAAAAAGCAGAAACCTAAAGAAGAAGAAATTAGTAGAAAAAATAATGATAGGATGTATGTGCAAAAAAGGATGTGAAGAGGTTTGAAAAACTTAGAGAACTTTAATTTATATAGTTATGACTAATGGGTATATTTAACAATTTAATCTTCAGTATTTTTTAACATAATTAGTAATAAAAAAAACTTAGAATGTTCTTAATTAGTAGATGAATCATCAATATTTAAATAGCGGTAAAAAATTAATCACTCCTCTTTAAATGTACAAAATATAAAGGTAACTGGTTAATTTGTAAATTAATGCTATCACAAAAAAAATCTGTTTTTTTTTTTCCCTAGTAATCTATTTTTCAAACGGGGATAATTTGGGCCTCCTGCGATATATTTCATTGCCAGGAACGTCAAATAACATCATATTATTATGTAAAAATTAGGCAAATGACATAGTATAAGAAATAAATTACTTCCTTTCCCTACTCTTTCATTAATTACCAAAAATCTCCTTTTTAGTGTTTTTCGGATACATAATATAGCAGTGTGAATACTTAATATAGCAGCGTAGATACTTTAATTAATAACAGGCGGATACTTAAATTATTAAGTTGTTAGCAGCACAGATACTTAATTAACGGGCGGATGCATAATATAGCAGTGCGGATACTTTAATTAATAACGGGCGGATACTTAAATTATTAAGTTGTTAGCAGCACGAATACTTAATTAACGGGTGGATGCATAATATAGCAACGCGGATACTTTAATTAATAACGGGCGGATACTTAAACTAATAAAGTATCCGGTTAAGTTGAATTGGGGGAAAATAAGGGATTTTTGTATTTTA
>NC_064287.1:50552965-50576725 GCF_019186545.1 Solanum stenotomum | reverse complement strand
TCTCTCCTCATTAATACATAATAACAAAAACTGCCATTGATTACAGAATTTGAAAAAAAAAATCGCCATTAACTTTTGTTAATACAACCTCATTAATGCATAATAATAAAAATAAATTGCCGTTACTTACGGAATTTGAAATAACAATTCACCATTAACTTTTCAAATATGTATTAATGTTGTAGAAAAATCGTCTCTTCTCATTTCCCATAATTAACCTTTATTAATAAGTATTAAATAAATTAATGCTGTATTGTAGTAATTTAGTATGCATTATTGGATATTATAAAAACAGGAGAGGCAAATGCATTCAAGCAATTAATTTTTGTGGATCAAAAAGGTAATATTTCTATTTCTCTCACCCAACCTGTTGGAATTATCATTGGGTCTTTTTATTTTATTTTATTTTTCCTCCTCATTTTTTGCTTTTTGTGATTTTCTNTTCCTGTTTTTATACCATTTTTTATCATATATCTTTTATAATATGCTATTATATGTTTATTTATTTTGAATTATTTTTTGTTGTTGTAAAATCATTACTTGAATCTACACATCTCCTTAATAATGAACTTTTCTTATTGAATCATGACATTTTTTACAAAAGAAATAAAAATATTAGTAGTAAAAATTAAATAAAAATTAAATTTATGTATGATATTATCTCCTATCAAATTTAAAAATATTTGTCTTATATGTATATTGCCCCAAAACATAATAAACAGAAACAAAAAGAATTCAAAAAGAAGCAATATAATGATTCATTAAAACGCGTCCCATAGTAGACATTTGACCATACTAAAAAGTTATACTATTTGAAAAAGAAAGTTTGTACTGTTTGAAAAAAATAATATATCTGAACGTTTGAAATTATATTTAGACATGTGTTTTGTTTTGATATTAAAATTATATTTCAAACATACAACTTAATAACAACAATTTATGCAAATGTAATTTTATGAGAGGAGATGTGGATGCAATCTAATTCTATGTTGTGAAGATAGAAATATTGTTATAAATAAATTATCGATTTAAGTAAAACATACCAAAATCAATTAGAAAATAAAATACTTGAAGAGACCATGTAACAAATATTTATAAAAACAATAGCAACTAGAAACAATATTGATAAACTAAGATACCAAAAACAACAATAGTAAAATGAAAGAATATGATAATACTAGAGTTACTGATACCAAACACTAAAGGGATTTTTGTCATCTCTTCTAGTTTTGGTAGGTAAAATTATTTAATATCTATTATTGATGACAAATGATAGATATCTAATGAAATTAATTAAGGTGCGTAAAACCTGATTCGAACCTCCGTTAACTTTCTATCCTAAGAACATGAAATTCATCTTCAAGAATATTTAATATTTTAAAATATTTTTTTTGGAAAAAAGAAAAAGACAAAACATGATGTCCCCGTAGTGTTAGATGACTTAATTGATTGGTTGTCTTACGTAAGTCTCAATACATCAGCAAACATCCAAACAAATTGAAAATTTTTACTCTGTAAGAGGTATACTGTATACATACCAACAATACTGGTATGAGATCCTCTCAGGTTTTGCCAAGTGGAGTTTGGGTCCCACTTATAAAAAATGTGCTAAAAACTCTATTTCTTTCTCTTTCTCCTATTCCGTTATCTTCTTCTTCTCCTTTTTTTTTTTTTTCTGTTTCTTCATAAAATTTTATTATTTTTCTTATTAAATATATTTATTCATCAAACATTAAAACTTGATTGCTTTGGTCGTGATTTAGTTTGGATCATTTTTTATCAAACGAAAATAAATTTAATTAATTTGATTTTTCAAATGTTATAATCAAGTCAAATTAATTAAGTCAATTTTTCATCACTTTAATTTTTTTTAATTTTTCTTGCTATTTGGTTTTTGTGGACTTCTCGAAAATATACAATAAAATAATTTTTTGGTAAGTTATGTATAGGATCCTTAAAAAAAAAAATATTATGCATTATCTAAGTATTTAATCATTTCTAAGAAATATGATAAATTATTTCCAATGATTTTACTATTTTCTTACAAATATTAAAGATTTAACAACGATATATTAGGATGTCTTGTTAATATTTGATTTAAATAAAAATAATCAATTAAATCACAAGTTATTTTAAACATGAAAAAGCACTCTCGGCATTATCAAAATAAAAATATAAATTAAACTATAAAGTAAATGCAAATAATTTGATTATTATAAAGAGAAACACATGAATACTAACAAAGAGAACAAAAAAAAATATTTATAATAATTTTTTTAATTTTAAAGAAGGATATATATATATAACATAATTACGGACCATTTATTAATAAAATAATAGGATGAAAAAATTTATCCTAAAAATCAATGTCTAATCTTTTATAAACGAACACAAAAATTAATTTATTATTCTAAAATTAAAACACAAGATTTTATGATTTTTTATTTTTAATTTCACTATCTTCAATTTCTTTAACCTTATTGAAAAACTATTTTTTTTTTTTCATCACATTCACTTTAAGTTTTCCTTAAATAAACGATATAAAGATAAAATAACAAAACATTGTGGCCAAAATCTTTAAAAAACGTACAGACTACAAAGGAGGAAAAAAAATTTGTAGAAGAGAAAGTTAAAAATGAATGAGAAAAGTAAGAAGGTGAAAGTAAATGAAATGGATAAAGTATGAATCCCATATTGTACAGCAGTCAAATAAATTTTTTCAAACAAATCCCAATTTTTTTTCAATTGAATCATTGTACGAAAAAAAAGCCAAGAATTATTGTACCCTGTTCAATTTTATACTTGTAAAAAACTTTGAAAGCAAAAGCAACCAATTAGAGTGATAAAGAAATATTCTTTACTTAGTTCACTAGGGGTTGACTCATCACTCCCCCTCTCCCCTCAAGTCTTCGTGTGTTGTGTAAATAAATTTGGTTGTGCTTCAGTTTCTGGCACTACTACTGGGTAGTTTTATTTTTGCATAGTAAGTCTCTCTTTCAAAGACCCATGTTAAATTTTGCTTTGATTCAGTTTATTTTGTGTTGTTTATGTGTTTGGGGCTGTTGGGTAACTGTTTTCTTGGTTTGTGTGTTTTGTTGTTGTTTAAAGTTGAATCTTTTTCATGGTTTTGTGAGTCTGACTGAATATATATGATCATGGGTGGTGAAATTTCTGTAAGATTCTTGATGGAAAGAATGTTTTAACTAATGTTTCTAGTATGCTGTTTGTTGATCATTGGCTAAGAAGAAGCAGGCTTTAAAGAAGAAAAAAGAAGAGACTTTGTCATCTGTGCAAAAAGCTGTATAAAAGAGAGTGTAAAACCACTAGATATGGCTTGAGGTAGTAGTAGTTTGCTAGACTGGAGAAGGTCAAGAAACCCCATTTAGCTAGATGATTGACTTAAATTGGGGTTGAGTTAAGTGTTGTATCTTTACATGGTATTAGACTATTTGGGGTCCGTGTAAGCTCTTGTTGGGCTTGGACATGTAGGGGGTGTTAGAGTGGGTCCCACATTGGTTGGGAATGGGTTGATGGTCATATCTTACCTGGTATTAGAGTTAGGTTCATCCTGTTTGGGCTCCCGGTGAATGCTCCAGTTGGCTTGGGGGTGAAGGGGTGTTAGAGTGGGTCCCACATCGGTTGGGGAATGGATTGGTGGTCGGTTTGTATGGACTTGGACAATCTTTTCCTTATGACTTAATCTTTTGAGGTTGAGTTAGGCGTGTCATATCTCTATAGGCCAAAAATCTCAAATATGTACATCAATTAGGTTGATTTCCCTTTTGATTCGTTTTCTTCTCTTCTCTGTTGTCCTGTGACCTATAGATTACACATCAACAGGCATAGTAAATGTAGTGGCTCATTCGCTAAACACTTCACAACTACATTAACATCTTGCTGTATTTAGTAGTCAAAAAACCTACATTTTTCATGTCTCACAAGTCTGGAAAATGTATCAAAGAGGTGTCTAGTAGGTTGCTTATTTCTTTATATAGGTAGTCATAGTTTTGCATAACTTTGTGGAGTCTAGTTTTCAGCACATTAGGCTGAGTTTGCTTTTAGATATCCTTCTTATGGAGCAGTTTAGTTGCTTACATGTTCGATCGGTATGAAGCTCTGGGTTGTCCACTAGTGAAGGTATGGCAAGAACACAAAAGATCAATAGTTCAATGCTCTTGCTTTTGGGTTCACTGTGTCTGTGTGAAATAGAAGGATGCAGCTAAATTTGAAATGCATAGCATTTAGGATTCTCTTTTACCTAGTAACTTTTGGCTCTTCTTTTACCTAGTATAGTAACACTTTTACCTTAATCTTGTTATCTTTGTTCTTTACAAGTATTCTTATTTGTGTTACACATGTATGTAGACTTCAGGAGGTATTCCAGTTGGTGATTAGCATTTGAAAGTCGAACTGCACTTGGAATTTGGCTACATGGGAAAGACAATTCAGGTTTACGGATTCCCTTATCTTCTGTCTGCAGAAGTGGTCAAGTCATTCTTAGAAAAACATACAGGATATGGAACTGTATGTGCATTGGAGGTTAAACAGTCCAAAGGAGGATCTAGAGCATTTGCCAAAGTTCAATTTGTCGACAACATTAGTGCTGACAAAATCATCAATTTGGCTAGTAAGAGGCTGTATTTTGGCTCTTCTTATTTGAAGGCTTGGGAAATGAAAGCTGATATTGTCCAACTGCGGGCGTATGTGGATCACATGGATGGCATAACTTTGAATTTCGGATGTCAGATATCAGATGACAAGTTTGCAGTGTTGGGAAGTACAGAAGTTTCTATTAAATTTGGCATTGGATTGAAGAAATTTTTTTTCTTTTTATCTAGTGGTTCAGCTGATTATAAACTTCAGCTTTCATATGAAAATATATGGCAGGTTGTGCTCCATCGTCCATATGGTCAAAATGCTCAGTTTCTCCTCATACAGGTTTTTCAATTATTCCAAACCTTTAGCTATTGTTTTCATCCTTCTCCCTGTGCTCGGTCTTTGTGAATATTGTGACTATTTGATTATTGGTTGAATGGTACACAATTTTCATGTATTGGGTCTCTTACCGCTTGTTGATCCACTTCTTTTGAAGCAAAATCATTTCTGCTAACATATATTTATTTGTTGACTTATGAACCATATGGAAGGGGTTGAAATCCTATTTATGAGAATTTTGACAATAAATTCCATTTCTAGAAACTGAACATGCATGAAGGCTTGAACCGACATTAAACTGGAAACTTATTTGCTACTGATCATGAAGTAAAGAAGCTTTAGAAAATACTAAGTACAAGTTCATAAGCATTAATAGCGGTTAGGCCCTCCTCAGTATTGTTCTGCTTGAAGTCTTTTAAGGTTGGATGCTTGTGCGTTTATAAGCACTGCTATGTGGATAACCTAGATCCTGTCCAAAATCCTAACTAACATGCCAGATTGCCATATTCTCAGCCTATCTTTTGATCTGTCGACATCTTTTTCTTTTTATAAAGATATCTGTTAACATCCTTAAAGATGAGTGTTCGAAATTCTTAACCTCTTTCATGAATATTTGCGCTAGAACTTTTTTTATATAGTAGAATACCATGAAATGGTACTGTCAACATCCAGAATTCTTGAAGAACATGTCTTTCATTTTTTTGTGCACATGTTTCCATCAAAGTATAAAATGTTGATTTTCTATCTTCTTTTTTTTGGGTAAAGTAATTAAATTGTGTTGATTTTCTGTTAATATGCGCTCCTATTATAAATTTAGAAATTACTATTACTAATGTTACTAGTGTCAAAAAAAATAATTTAGAAATTACTATTACTACTATTAATAAGGGAGAGTCAGAGGAGCTTCTTGTCGTCCTGTCTACCGACCAAACGTATAATTTTGGAATTTTCCCTTTGAGTTCGCTAATTTTGTATTGCACTTCACAACAGCCGCAATAGATTCCAAATGGGAGAATTATAATAGGCTGTGCATTCAGACAAAATCATGTGCTTTTATTTTATCTGTTTAGCTTGGGAGGGTTTTTTCTGTACTTCTGTATTCGTTGTCCTTTCTCATTGGTGGATACAGATGGTTTACTGTAGCTTCTTATCTAAAATTTTGATGTGTTGACTGTTTTATCCTCTTTAGTTTGCAGTACTTGTAACTTAATTGCACTGAGGAATTGCCACATAGTTTTAGCTGCATCACGACACAGAATGCTGTAACCTTATATTGATTGATGAATCATAAATGAGAGCAGTCACTGCTCATAACCGTATAAAAGGCATACTAAAACTCTATTAAAAAAAATGTGTTAGTATAGATGTTAAACTTGGGCCTGTGCTCTACACAGGCTTGGTACCACTGGTTAATTAAATAAACCAAGCTTCTAACTTGCATATTATATAAGTTAACAAATATATGTCCACAATTTTCAATTTTTTCAATACTTGTGACTTGTCTGCTCGTGATCTTTTAAGTTAAAGAACGTGAAAGCAACTTTTCTACTGTGTTTGCAGAATTTCCTCATGAGTATAGTTGCATCAGTTAATATATCGCTTCATATAATTGAATTCTGGTTAGATCAGTAGTCTACTTTGCTGATTTACGATAAGATTCAGTATTGACTTATTCATTCAATTTCTATGATTTAGTTATTTGGTGCTCCTCGGATCTATAAGAGACTTGAAAACTCCTGTTATAGCTTCTTTAAGGAAACTCCTGATGATCAGTGGGTGAGGACGACAGATTTCGCTCCATCTTGGATAGGGCTGTCTTCTAGCTTATGTTTGCAGTTCCGTAGGGGTGTTCATCTTCCAAATTTCCAGGAAAGTTTTTTTCACTATACAGAACGTGAAAACAATATTACTTTACAGACTGGTTTCACCTTTTTCATCTCTCAAAAATCGGCTCTGGTTCCCAATGTCCAGCCTCCGGAAGGAATTGCAATTCCCTACAAGATATTGTTCAAAATTAGTTCTTTGGTACAGCATGGATGCATTCCTGGGCCAGCATTAAATGTCTACTTTTTCCGATTAGTTGATCCTCAAAGGAGAAATGTTGCATGCATTGAGCAAGCCTTAGAGAAACTGTACTATTTGAAGGAGTGCTGTTATGATCCAGTGAGGTGGCTCACTGAGCAGTATGATGGGTATCTCAAGGGTAGACAACCTCCAAAATCTCCGTCCATCACTTTAGATGATGGGTTGGTGTATGTAAGAAGGGTCCTAGTAACACCATGCAAAGTTTATTTTTGTGGTCCAGAGGTTAATGTTTCCAATCGGGTTCTCCGCAATTATTCTGAAGACATAGATAACTTTCTTCGTGTTTCTTTTGTTGATGAGGAGTGGGAGAAACTTTATTCTACAGACTTATTACCAAAAGCAAGTACTGGAAATGGTATCAGGACAAACATCTATGAGAGGATCCTATCAACTCTGCGGAAAGGCTTTGTAATTGGTGATAAAAAATTTGAATTTCTTGCATTTTCATCGAGCCAGTTGCGGGATAATTCAGTGTGGATGTTTGCATCAAGACCTGGCCTTACTGCAAATGATATAAGAACTTGGATGGGTGATTTTTCGCAGATCAAGAATGTGGCAAAATATGCTGCGAGACTTGGTCAATCTTTTGGTTCCTCCAAAGAGACTTTGAGTGTTCTTAGGCATGAGATTGAAGTTATTCCTGACGTAAAGGTTCATGGAACCAGCTATGTCTTTTCTGATGGAATTGGTAAAATATCTGCTGACTTTGCTCGTAGAGTTGCCTCAAAATGTGGCCTTCAATATACACCATCTGCTTTTCAGATTCGTTATGGTGGATATAAAGGTGTTGTGGCTGTTGATCCATATTCATCAATGAAGTTATCTTTGAGAAAGAGCATGTCGAAATATGAATCAGACAATAATAAGTTAGATGTCCTTGGGTGGAGCAAATATCAGCCTTGTTATCTTAATCGTCAACTGGTTACTCTCTTGTCTACACTTGGAGTGAAAGATGATGTTCTCGAACAGAAGCAAAAGGAAGCTGTAGATCAGCTTGATGCTATCTTGCATGATTCTTTGAAGGCACAGGAGGCTTTGGAATTGATGTCTCCTGGAGAGAACACTAATATTCTCAAGGCAATGCTAAATTGTGGTTATATGCCTGATGCTGAGCCCTTTCTTTCAATGATGCTGCAAACCTTCCGCGCATCGAAGTTGCTCGATTTGCGGACTAGATCAAGAATATTTATTCCAAATGGAAGAGCAATGATGGGATGTTTGGATGAATCCAGAACCTTGGAATATGGTCAGGTGTTTGTTCAGTTTACTGGTGCTGGACATAGAGAATTTTCTGAGGATTTACATCCATTTAATAACAGCAGATCCACCAACTGTAATTTCATTCTCAAGGGAAATGTGGTTGTTGCAAAAAATCCATGCTTGCATCCTGGTGATATTCGTGTTTTAAGGGCTGTAGATGTTCCAGCGCTGCACCACATGGTAGATTGTGTTGTATTCCCCCAGAAAGGAAAAAGGTAAATTTTACGTTGGAAACCTATTAACTGTTTACTTACGTGTAATCTTATAGAAGGCTTTACCATTTCTTGCCTGGTCTTACTAATGCTCTAATCCAAATTAGTTTCAAAGATAGTCAAATTGATTCTCGGGAAGCAAAAAGTGCCAGAGGGAGTAATTGACTGTCTTAGTTAGTTAGGATTCACTTGTATAATATCCCCTTCTCATGAGATGTAAAGGCATATTGAAATACGAAGAAGTCTTTTCTTCCTTCCCATATTCTACACCAACTTATGGGTGGAAATCATTTTCCTACTGGCTACACAATTATTTCAACTCGTAACTTTGTATAAATGCTCCAGACTAGGTATGTATTTCAACTGCCTCCCTACCGCTTAGGTAGAGGTAAAGTTTGCGTACACTTTACCCTCCTCAGACCCCACTTTGTGGTATCTTACTGGGTATGTTGTTGTTGTATAATTCAGCAGTACTTCATCTATCTGGAATATTCTCAATTTTTGTTCATGGAAGAATTTTCAAGTGTGAACTTTATTAATTGTTCTTTCTAGTAAAAGTGTAAAACTAGCTTCCATCCTTGTTAACTGTTTCTATCTTTATTTCTTTTTCATGGCATTGTTACTTAAGTGTCAAAGCTTTGATGACAGACCTCATCCGAATGAATGTTCTGGGAGTGATTTGGATGGAGATATCTACTTTGTTTGCTGGGATCAAGACATGATTCCGCCAAGGCAAGTCCAACCGATGGAATATCCTCCAGCACCCAGCATACAGTTGGATCATGATGTCACAATTGAGGTACCCTTAGTTTCGAACAACTAGTTTTACTTCCAAAATTATCATTCTTCTGATGCATCACTATGTTCAACCTTTCTTACGGAGAATTGGTATGGTCTTGATATTTTTTTTTCCTTTTAATCTTTTTTTTTTTAATTAACGCTTCATATTAGTCCCACTTATTCTATTGCTGAGATTACCTTCTCCAAGTCTTTGATTCAGTCAAATCTAGTTTAGTGTATGAGTGTTAGGTGCATCAACTACAGACTGGTTACTGTACTTTTCTATTGCTGAGATCTCCTTCTGCACAGCTTCGTGACTGGATAGGCACATAAAACCAGAACTGCTGACCAGACTTCATTCTTTCACCCCCTTCTTTCTCCTTCTCTAAGATCTTTCGATTAATGAGACAAAAAAGGAAGAGATCAACACGAGTATTGCAGTAAGAGCTGAATGCCTTAATTGTTTATTTTCACTATATTTTCATTATTGTCCAATTTCCTTATTTTGGATGTACAGCTAACAGCATTGCCTTTATGCTGTTTTCTTCGTTTTTTACATCAATAAAATTCTCTACCCATAAAAAAATTAATGAAGGAAAATATACCCTGAAGATAAACAACTTGTAAGTGACCAAAGCCATAAATAAAAACTTTCTGTTGTGTCAAACCTGAAATAGTTTCTTCTTTCCACTTTCTTATTTACCTTATCAACTGTACATGTGAGATTCATCTTCTAAGTTTATTATTGTCTCGTTCATGAGGGGGATCAATCCTGAGAGTCCATAAAGTTTGTGGAAGTGTGCTCATTCTTGATTTTTTTACTTCAAATCGCCGATTTGCATATCAATATGTGCCATAGGAGTTACATCTCTGATGAAAGAGCACTTACACTCTTGAATTTGTAGTAGGGAATGAACTCTTGAAATCATACTTATAAGATGTGTAATGCAATAAAAGTACTGAGGAACTCTTTATTATTTTTGCTTTGTTGTGGGGGAGGGGGGATTGGCCAGTATGTGCAACAACAGTGCAAGTACTGAGGAACTCCTTTTCACCTGTCTGCCTACTGCAGGAAGTTGAAGAGTACTTCACCAACTATATTGTGAATGACAGTTTGGGAATCATAGCAAATGCCCATGTCGTATTTGCAGACAGAGAACCTGATATGGCCATGAGTGATCCATGCAAAAAACTTGCTGAGCTCTTTTCAATTGCAGTGGACTTTCCAAAGACTGGTGTTCCTGCTGAAATACCATCTCAGTTGCGCCCTAAAGAATACCCAGACTTCATGGATAAGCCAGACAAGACAACCTATATCTCAGAAAGAGTTATTGGAAAGCTTTTCAGGAAAGTGAAGGACAAAGCACCTCAGGCTAGCTCTATTGCGATCTTCACAAGGGATGTTGCAAGGAGATCATATGATGTTGATTTGGAAGTTGATGGATTTGAAGATTACATTGACGAAGCTTTTGACTACAAAACTGAATATGACAACAAGCTGGGTAATTTAATGGACTACTATGGCATAAAAACGGAGGCTGAAATACTTAGTGGTGGCATCATGAAGGCATCAAAAACTTTTGACCGCAGAAAAGATGCTGAGGCCATTAGTGTTGCTGTGAGGGCCTTGAGGAAGGAAGCAAGGACCTGGTTCAAGAGGCGTAATGATATAGATGACATGTTACCAAAGGCATCGGCTTGGTACCACGTTACATATCATCCTACATATTGGGGTTGCTACAATCAGGGGTTGAAAAGAGATCATTTCATTAGCTTTCCCTGGTGTGTTTATGACCAGCTAATCCAGATTAAGAAGGAGAAAGCACTTAACAGGCCAGTTCTCAATTTGTCATCTCTCAGGGCTCAGCTGAGTCACAAATTAGTGTTGAAATGAGATTTCAGTCAAGCGTTAAGCTGATATATATATATAATGTAATAGGGTGTGATCATAAGAAAACTGCTATGCGTTGTTAACAACCTTTTGTATTCAAAACTGCATGAACCTGTAACATATATGCAGTACTCTTAGAAACATCTGTACAGCTAAGTACTAATATGTATGTGATTTGAGTTTTATCTCTCTTCTCAGCATAGTTCATATTATGCTTTTCAGCACTGAGCAGTAGTTCCTGTGTTAGTAAATTTTGACTGATGAATCACAAAGTTAGTCTAATAATTTTGCTAGCTCAGATGGCAGCAACGACATCAATGGTGAAATTTCAGCAATTTGTTTTAACTTGTCCCTGTCCCTTTGTTATCCCTAGTCATAAATAATATTTCATCATATATAAATACTCGAGTTATTTGCAAATATTGAACTTCAATAGTTAAAATACTAGTGAGACATTCATGTTTGTGCCAACAGGATTTGCTGTGACCCTTCTTAATTCTATCAAAGATCTTTGGGTCAGAAGCAAAATAGACCCTAAACGTACGAGGAGAAGATTACCTGAAGGAAGGTCAGAAGCAAAATAGAGAGAAGCCCCCAAATAGTCCCTTATCTTTGGATTAAGACTTAAAGTCATCCTTGAGTTTTCACATGCAGCACTAATAGTCCTTCATGTTTGCAATATTGGTGTACTTTTGGTCCTCCCCTAAACTTTTGCCTATTTTTTAACATTAATTTTGTTCATAAAAATGTCCCATCGTCTTTTTTTTATATATTTAGTAGAAATAATAACTCTATGTGAGAGAAGGTGAGAAGAAGAACACATTGTTCTGTTCGGCATAAATATTACTGCAGCTAAACTAAGAACATTTAAACATATGACATTGCAAGGAAGAAAAAAATGTACTATTGCACAAAATCGTTGTGATGAACCTCTCGATTTTACCTGCAATACAATTTCTACTAAACAAAACAAGGTGTTTTTCTTCTCACAATCTCTCACAGTATTTCTACTAAATATATAAAATGACGATTATACATTCCATACATAAATTATGAATAAAATCAATGTAAAAGAATAGGCAAAATTTTGAAAGAGGACCAAAGTGCACTAATATTGCAAATATGAGGAATTATTAATGCCCCATGTGAAAACTCAAGGATGACTTTGAGTCTTAACCCAAAGATGAAGGACTATTTTGGGCCTTTTCTCTAGGAAAATACTTTTTTGGGTAAGTATTTTTCTCCCTCTTCTTTGAAGAAGCATTTCCAATGTATTCATTGTTTGTGAAATGCTTGCTTCCGTGTTAAGTATGTCATTAACTCTTAAAAAACCAGAATTTTGGTGGTTTTGCTATATACACACTCACACAAAATTGGTGAAAGATGTAGTAGACTATATTGACTTATTTCAAAATTNTTTTCTCCCTCTTCTTTGAAGAAGCATTTCCAATGTATTCATTGTTTGTGAAATGCTTGCTTCCGTGTTAAGTATGTCATTAACTCTTAAAAAACCAGAATTTTGGTGGTTTTGCTATATACACACACTCACACAAAATTGGTGAAAGGTGTAGTAGACTATATCGACTTATTTCAAAATTTGGATCTATCTCCGATGAAAACTCATCTTTGTACATTTTTGAGCAATTAATAATTCAAACAAATGCTTTTGAAACATGTATATTGTTAAATATTTATTTTTTTAATTAAATATTGGAGTTTGTAGTTCCTTTTATTCATTTCAAATAAATTTGTACAAAACAAGACCAATTCAAAAATTAGATCAGCCCAAAACAATGATTTTTTTTAGCCCAGTCCATGAAATGGAACTACCAGCTTCTATATCAAAACCCTAGAAGATAGGGTTTTCAAATTTGAGTTCCTTTTCTTTCTCCCTTTGTCGCCGCTAGGATCTATATGGTATCCAACCTTCCTCTTCCTTTTGTCGTAGATCATCAACACCTTCCTCTTGTTTGCCATGTTAACCCTCCTTCTCAGCTCGCAGAGGTATGATTTTTTTTAGCTTGCTCTTTCCTTCTCTATCTGTTTTCTAACTTCCTCCTTTTCTCTTGGAGATATATAATCTGGTGGAACAGTGGATCCCAGAAGTGATTTTGACTTTTGATAGAGGCGTACAGTCTTGTGGTTGAGCTCGCAACTCTCTGGCCTTCTTCTTTCTCTACCTTTTTTTCCTATTTCTTCCTCTTTGATTTCCTTTATCTAGCTGAAGTATAAGTGGAGACATCCAAATGCTCCTGACCTCTTTCATTGTGAAGTTCCTTCCCAACCTCGGATCTCTAACTCCCCATCCGATCCCAAGACCATCGCTTTTTGCTGATGAAATTTTATGTAAGTTGTTGTAGTCTAAACTAGGTAACTTAATCGCCACAACTATGTAAGCCCTATAATGACAAATCATTTTCTATAAGTATCATAATCGTGAGGTCTGTTGTTGAAAATGATTCTGAAGTAATGTATGCTCATGTCTATAGCTCTTGAAATTTAATCTTTCTTGCCTTGCTAGTTATTATTGTAATATTTGACTCATTTGCGTTCAAAATACTTTTGCACTCCACTGATAGCTGCTAAAAATTATGCCACTATCTAATCTTGTATTCACTTGCAAAGGAAGTGACAATTGACTTGGCTCCACTCTCCTAAAGCCCGATCCGCTTTGGCAATAATCTTCTATACCTTGCCGCTTTGTCTATATTTTCTTCAATTTCTTCATCCTCCTCCCTCTCTCTCCTCCTTTGTTTCTCTTCGGCTATGATATCCTCTAAATTAGGATGTTATTGATTTGATAACCATCTCTTTCCCATATTTGGAACCTGATTTCTCTTCCCCTTCATGTTATTTTCTCCCCCATTACCTACTTCTTTTCTATAGAATTCAATTCACTCGGGCTAGCAATGTTCTCTCTCTCCTTACTGCTCCCCCCTTCTTATTTTTCGACCTACTCCCCCTTGTCAAGTTGTTTTTGCCCTTAAAACATGTTCTCTATCCATTTTTTTGTATTGGCTTCCCTCCCTTTTTTGTTGCTCTCCTTGCGACTCCCCCCTATCTTCTTGTTCTTCTTCTTTTTGAATTTCCCCCGATCTTTATTCTTTTGTTGTTCCACTATCTTGGGAGATTGATGTGTCTACTCCTTCTCCTTATTTTCTCCCTTTCTCCCCTTCTCTTTTCCCTTCTCTTTTGACTAATTTTTTGGGTATAACTCTGGATGGATGACGTAGCATTCCTCTTCATTATGTCCTTGTATTTCAACCCTACTTCACTGCCTCCTTCTGCCTTGTCAATTCACTATCTGCTCTGTTACTTTCCCACTTGACAAAAAAAGTCGGCGATATTTTTTTTGTTGCTTTTCAGAATTGGATTCAAGTCATTCTACTAAAATTCTTCTCGGGGAATGGTTTCTTCTTCACTCCAATTTCTACAACAAATGATTCCATAATCCCAGAAGAAATCCTTAGAGATATTCACTTAAGGTTTCCCACCAAGTCTCTCTTGAAATGTACGCTCGTTTCAAAATCAAGACATCAACAAATCTCTATCCCTCATTTGGTGAACACACATCTCAAATTAAATACTCATCATAGAGCTCTATTTCCAGGCACCAATGGAAATTTCAAGTTTTGTTCACTCCCTCCTCTGTTTAACAAACAACATGTTACTATTCACATAGATCCTCTAACATTATCAACTTTCGATGTAGGTTCTGCCAATGACTTGATTTGCCTGTGCAATCACTCAGGGGAGACATATATATGGAACCCACCATTAAGAAGTCAAAGGAACTACTTAATTCCACTTGGGGTACTTCTTTCTATTCCAAATATGGTTTTGGATACGACAACTCAGATGACAGTTATAAAGCCCTATCTATCGATTATTGTGGTAATTCTTACCATGATAATGTATCCAACATGAAGATTGTGGTCAACATTTAGAGTTTGAGGACTGATTCGTGGACAACGAATCATGACCAACTTCAGGGCATCTATCTAGTAAATCCTTGGGGCAAATCTATCTAGTCTTCATAATCACAATGTGTGCATCATCATTTCTTTTTATGTAGCAAATGAAACATGGGGAAGCTTGGAGTTACCCATTTTGTGGAGAAGTCAATTCTAATTTCAAAATTGGAGTTGTCGAAAGTGGCCTTCCTGTGATTTATACTTGTTGTCTAGGTGATACTACTTATATCTAGATTTTGAAAGATTGTCCAAAATCCAGACATCAGAAGTAGCATCACCTAGACGACAAGTATTAATCAGAGAAAGGTCACTTCCCACAACTCCCAATTTGAAATTAGAAATGACTTCTCCACAAATGGGAAGCTCCAAGCTACTCCATGTCTCGTTTGCTACATCAAAAGAAATGATCTTGCACACATTGAAATTACAAAAAACTAGTTGATGCAATCCAACGAAGCTTCCCATTGACATGTTTACCCAGAAAATTTATTAGAAAGATGCCCTAAAGCTGGTCATGGAGTGTTTTCCAAGAATTCGTCCTCAAACTATAAATGTTGATCACATTACTCATGTTGGACATAAAAAAAAAGGTTGGACTCATCAACATAATAGTCAATAAACAGATCTTTGTAATAATCAAGTGAGTCATCATATCCAAAACCATATATATATATATATATATACTACCTTAAAAGCATAAACTCCTAAACTGAATGTTGAATTACTATAATACCCCCAATTAAAAAAACTCTATTTATATTATTTAATTATTTGTATTATATTAAATGTAGATATCCTTTCATATTAAAGGGTTGGGATTTTTTCAAATGATTGTGACTTTTCCGAAGGGTTGTGCCTTTTGCAAAAGGTTGTGATTTTTCCGATATGCAGTCACTTTTTCGAAAGGTTGTAACTTTTCTGATAAGGAACAATTAACACCTATTAATACTACTATTTGTTAGCTATAAATAGAGGGTGTCATCTCACTTTTAACTATAATTTTTTAAAGTTTTCTACTCTTCTTCTTCTTAAAAAATCTCAGGGTTATTTGTAACAGTTGATTAAGTTCAAAATTCAACTAAATTCAAGGTACCACATAAGAAAGAGTTGATGAATAAATTGTAGCAAATCATTCATAAATTCACACTCGTATTTTTTCTTACGATTTCCATGAGTTAACAGTGACAAAATGTTGTGGGAAAGACAATAATAACAAACAAATAGTCACATGATCTCGGTAAGATATTTCTTCTTTGATTTTCTATTTTTTGATTTTTTACCCTCAAATGAAGCAGTTTCTTACTGATTTTTCTAAAACAACGAGCATCAACGTAGTCCATTGAATCATTAGTTTTGATGTTAAATCCACCATTTCAAAAATAGATTTTCACTTTTACTTATAATATGATAATATAGACATGATAATAATTATTTTTTAATAGATAATGAATGAAGAAACTAAAGTGTTGGTGACATGAAATTTTAATCAAACGGAAATCTACAGTGAATATAGAATGAACATATATTTTCGTCTTCCTTCTACATTGGCTATGTATGTTCCATATATTTTTTTTCCTATTATTTTGTGTTCATTTTAATTTGAGAAAATTTTATGTCACAAGATACACTCATTGTTAGCTATATAAAAATAGATAAGAAAATAGTGATTGATCATAAAATAATCTTAAATCAAATTAAAGATTCTATAAACAATACTTTAAATTTATTCATCTATTAATTTTTATTATTGAAAAAGTTTAATATTTTATATCATGATATAACATCTATAAGATACTAGATAGTTTCATTAGACAACAACTATATGATATATATGCGGCAGGAAAAAGGAGAAGACTACAATTCTATAAAGATAAGGTAGAAACTTAAAGAAATGAATATTTTTCACCAAAGGTGATGCTGTTCATATATTAAAATTAAAATATTTTACTGAAATATGTATATGTATATCTAAAACAAAGATTTTTTCAAGCTAAATATTTGACATACACTCAAACCTCAATTTAACCATCATTCGTTATAACAATAAAGTACCTTTTTTTTTGTAGAATTACCTCTCTATGATAGTATTACTCAACCGGAAACAGCCTCTCTACCTCCACGAGGTAGTGATAAGGTCTGCGTACACTTTACCCTCCCCAGACCCCACTTTGTGGGATTTCACTGGGTATGTTGTTGTTGATAGTATTACTCAAATCTTAATTGGTAAAAGATAGATTACGTATAAAGATAAAATATTAAAATATTTATGGTAATCCTTATTACTGTCATGCACATATTAAATTTGAAGTATGAATATTTAAGAGAAAAATTATACTTAAATGGTGTCATCATTTATGTTCATAACCTCAAGAGGAAAGACTATTGATGACATTTTTTGTATTGATATTTTTTTTAAAAAATTGTTGGTTAGATTTGTTTACGAAATTGAGTGAAGTAAATAATAATACTACTAAAGAAATGTCACTTTCTCCCCATATTTAAACTTTGAATGTATTTTGAAATGTTTCAATAATATCTGGTCACTTTGATCTCAAAATACAAATAACTCTATAACAATCTGCATTAATCATTTAAAAGCACTTGTTCTATGTTCTTTAAATTATAATTATTTACTAAAAAGATTTAATTTAGTAATATTAATTCTATTTTACACATTCGTCTACTATATATATGATACACACGTGCAACACACGTGCCGTGAAACTAGTATATATATATATAGAAAGAGGAACTCCGCGACGAATTAAGTAATTTCTTTAACTTTCTAATAGCGAGGTCCCATACATATATATATATATATATATATAGTCATTCCCTTTGTGATCGCAAAGACAAATTAGCCCACTGGCAGAACCCACAAAGAAAGTTGATTAAGTGAAAGGATCCATGTGAGCAGTGACTTGTTGTTTATTAAACAGGGGAGGGAGGAGAGAACTAAAGTTGAAATTCCCATTGATGCCTGGAAATAGAACTCTATGATGTGTGTTTAATATGAGATGTGTATTCACAAAATCAGGGCTAGATATAAGTCGATGCCATGATTTCGAAACTGACATACATTTCAGGAGAGACTTTGGGAGAAGCCTTAAGAGGATATGTTAAGATTTCATTTGTGATTACGGAATCAGTAGTTGTAGAAGTTGGAGTGAAGAAAAAATCATACCATGAGAAGAATTTGAGTAGAACGGTCTGAATCCAATCTCGAAAAGAAAGAAACAAAAACATGTTTTTGTATATGAGGTAACAATCACAAATATTGGTAGCAGAGCAGTGAAAGGCGGAAGGATGCTTTTCTGTAAAGTGAGGCAGTAGCAGAGTAGAACAGAGAATAATTGTATATCGATTCATATTCTAGTAATACCAACAGAGACACAATGCTTGTATTTATAAGAAAACTAGTCTCTTGAAACGTGCATTGCACGTTAATTCATAAATTTTAGTATAAAACTATATTGTAATGGAAATTCTTATACAAGGATCCAATCCAAGTCTGTTTCTTTAGCTAAAACACTGATTAAGACAACAAATTTTATCTGTAGGAGATCATAACCTTTGGTTTTATGAATTAGTGGAAATAAAAAGGAGAATTTCTTACAAGAACTTCAAGGTATACAAGCAAATATGAATTGTGATGTATGGATTTATACATATTCAACGTCTTGTCCTACATTTGACAAAAAAGATGTGCAACAACATTTTTATTCTTGGATGACAGTAAATAGATGGAGGGGTCGTTTCATTCCCTATCTCCGAATATGGGGAATATATTCTCAAAAATTCTTGCTCTAATCTGACCTAGCTGACGGAAGATGCTAAATAAAGAACTCTTACAAGTTATCGGCCAAATGATTGTGAGGTTTCATGATATCAATAGGGGATCAACAAGGCTTTCTATATAGATTTCTTACCATGATGTTGTATCCAAACATCAGAAGTAGTAGTACCTAGATGGCAAGAATAGAGCACAGAAAGCACTTCCTACTACTCCCAGTTTGATATTAGAATTGTCTTCTCCACAAACGGAAAGCTCCAAGCATCCCCATGTCTCGTCTGCTACATCAAAAGAAATGATATTGCACACATCGTAATTACCAATACCCATATAAATGCAATCCAATAAAGCTTCCCATTGACAAATTTACCCGAATGATTTATTATAAAGATGCCATGAAGCTGGTCATGAAGTGTTGTCCAAGAATCAGTCCTCAAGCTGTAAATATTGACGACAATCCTCATGTTGGACACCTCATCATTATAAGAATCACAACAATGATCAATAAACAAAGCTTTATAATCGTCACTTGAGTCATCGTATCCAAAACCATATTTGGTATTGAAAAAGATACCCGTGGGCGAATTAAGTAATTTCTTTGACTTGCTAATGGTGGGGTTTTATATATACGTCTCCCTTTCATGATTGCAAAGACAAATCAACCCATTGACAGAACCCATAAAGAAAGCTGATAAAGTGGGTGGATCCATGTGAAGTAGCTTTTGAGTGAGTTGTTGTTTGTTAAAGAGGTGAGGGAGTGAACAAAATTTGTAATTTCTATTTATGTGTGTTTAATTTGAGATGAGTGTTCAAGAAATGAGGGCTAGAGATTAGTTGATACCATGATTTCGAAACAGACATACATTTCAATAGACTTTGTGGGAAGCCTTAAGAGAATGTCTGTTGTGATTTCAATTGGGATTATGATTTGAATTATTGTAGAAATCGGAGTAAAAATGAAATTATAGCATGAAAAGAACTTGAGTAGAAAGGTGTGAATCACCTGATAAATCCAATCCCGAAAGGCAAGAAACGAATACATGGCAGAATGTTTTTCTCTGAAGCAGTGAAGTGGGATTTGGGTCTAAAATTGTAAAGAGCTCTTACAAGTTATCAGATAAATGATTGTGAGATTTCATGAAATCAATAGGGGATCAACAAGGCCTTCTACATAGATTTCTGCAGCAGCACATTCCTCAAATTGATCAGCAACCTCTACTTGTCTGGTTAAACCGTTATATGTCATGATAATGGGGGGAAGTAAAAGTAAAATTTCATCCTTATTCGACTTGTAACAAGGTACATTGAATAACTACCACTTTGTAATCATCCGCATACATACATTGAATAACTACCACTTTGTAATCATCACGTGTTTCGTCATATCCAAAACCATATTTGAGATAGTAAGAGCAACCGTTCCTCAATTTAGCTCCAAGTGTAGGCAATTTCTTAGACTTCTTTACAGCGGGGTTTCATAGAACTGTCTCCTCTATCTTACTATACAGACAAATCAATCCATTGACAGAACTGACAATCCAAGTATAAATAGAGGGGTTTTCCATGGGAGAACCAATGTCAAATAGCTCAGTGCTTCGTTCTTTGTTAAGCATGGAACGGAGACAACATACCTTAAAATTGCATGTGGATTCTTGAAAAATAATCCTGTGGTGGCTGTATTCTTTGTCATTAGCAGTTAATTCCAAATGGTTTTTTATAAACTTCGCGGTGCAGATTAGTTCAAGCCATAATTTTGAAACACACGTGAACTTCAACAGAGACTTTGGTGGCACCTTTAAGAGGATCTCTATGATGATTTCATGAGGAAGAACAGAGATTATCGATTCAGCCATAAGTCTTATGGTGCAGCTTTTGTGTGTATTTTTTGTTAGTATAATAACAGAAATAGTCGAGGTAGGGGTAAGGTTTGCGTAGACTTATGATGTTGTAAGGTCATGAAACAAAAATAGAAACTTATAGAGAAAGCGAAACGGCTGATGGATCTTATCTTTATGATATCCTAGTAGACATGGCTGAGATCCCCAAGCTACGTGGCAAAGAGATCAATGTTTTTGGAGGGAAATGGTCTGTGATAACATCTTTCACTTTTTTCTAATTGTTTTCTGGATTTTATATGATAAATAATTATTATAATGATATGGAAGTCTTTGTACTTCAGGACAAATGCTAGGTGAAATGTGATATTTTATACTATGGGGATTCAAGGTCACTTAACTTTTGAAGGGAAATTGTCTAAATATTTTCAATGTTGTTATTTTTTTTAGAAAAATGTTTTTGGCGGTTATCTTGATTGAGGAGAAGTCGTCATAGTTTGATTGCAACACATTCTTGAACTATAATTTTTTATTAAAATTGGACTACTAGACGTGACATATATAGAAATCCTAATTTGGATAGAAGTAGATATTTGAAGTATAAATGGATTGGGATTAAGTATCCCTTAAATTGTTTTTGGCGTTTGTACATAAACATAAATCCAAATTTGGATAGAATTAGATATTTGAAGTATAAAGGGATTGGGAAGTACCACCTAGATTCTTTGCCTATTTATATCGACTCCTTTTGCTCCGTATTATTCATACAAGTTTAAAGGATTTGGAAGTATCGCTTGTAATTCTCAGCTAATTAATTACCCATTCTTTCTTCTGAAACATGTCTTCGTCATCGACAAGTGCCACATTGTTATGTTTGTTTCTGTTGTTGGGTTGCATAGGCATTGCTACTGTCACTGCAACCGAACCCAAAACAGAATCGTTTGATACTTCTTCAATTGGATTGTGGCCCCGATGGTGGTGGCGTACTCACCCAAAAATACCATCACTACCAACTCCATCTCCGATTGATAATGCGGCTTCACCAACGCATATGGCTCCATCCCCAGTTGATGATGTGGTTTCGCCACCACACACGACCCCGGCTCCATCCACTTCTTGTACCAAGGTGGACGGTTGTGCATTAGATTTGATCACTTCCGTTTTCAAGCGTAGAATTTCATTATCCACTCAATGCTGCCAAGGACTTTTAACAATTTCAGATGATTGCTTTTACAGAGAGTACACGCACTCAAAGAGGGTACCATTTTTCCTTGGAAAAGTGAGAAACTTTTGTAGTCATGCTGTTGATAATGCGGCTCCATCTCCATCTCCAGTTGATAATGCGGCTTCACCAACTCATGCTTCTCCATCTCCATCTCCCGTTGATAATGTGGCTTCACCAACTCATGTGGCTTCACCTACTCATGCGGCTCCATCTCCATCCATAGTTGATAATGCGGCTTCACCAACTCATGCTTCTCCATCTCCATCTCCCGTTGATAATGTGGCTTCACCAACTCATGTGGCTTCACCTACTCATGCGGCTCCATCTCCATCCATAGTTGATAATGCGGCTTCACCAACTCATGCGGTTCCATCCCCATCCCCCGTTGATGATGTCGTTTCTCCATCACATATGGCTCCCTCTTGGGGCCCGGCCCTGGCTCCAACCACTTCTTGCATCAAGGTGAACGGTTGTGCATTCAATTTGATCACGTCCGTTTTCAAGCGTAAAATTTCATTATCCACACAATGCTGCCAAGTACTTTCTGCAATTTCAGATGATTGCTTTTACAAAGAGTTCACGCATTCCAAGAGGGTACCATTTTTCCTACGCAAAGTGAGGAACTATTGCAATCATCATCAAGCCTGAAGCAGATTTTTTCCTTCTCTTATTTTTTTGGTCATCTTAATAGGTTTTTAGGTGCTAGTTAAATACTTTCGCTTAAATTCTTTAATTAGTTTAATTGAATTTTCATCTCTATTAATTTTACAGTTTAATTACTATTCTCTCCGCACATACCTTTATTTGTCCATGTTTGACTTGGCACACTCCTTTACTATTACTCCTAGACTGTTGATAATGTTAACTATGGAACACAACCTTTTACTTATTCGCAATATGGTAGGCATATCAATCAACTATACCTTGGTCCGAATAAAGTTGAGTAGTTATATGAATCTTTTGCAACTATTTCTTTCTATTCGCCCCAACATCCCAACAAATTAATTAATAGGAAGACTTACTATGACATTTTTACACTACCTAGATAAAGATTTTATCAGCTTGATTAGTTTTTTTTTTTTTACAAAATATAACTGAAAATCGAATTTCTAAAACTTCTGATTTGATGCATTACTTTCTGAATAGTTTTGTAGGGTTCTGAGCATTAAATTTCTTTATTCTGGCAACAGTATTTGTATTTGATTGTAGTTACTTGGAGGCTGATTTATGTGATGGCGATTAATGGTAAGGGAAAACAGAGTATTTATGGGTGAAACAAAGCTTCTGAGTGTTGAAGTAAAGAGAAATATGGAAGTTGTAGAGACAGATTCTGATTGTTATGATTCTACTGATGATTCTTAAATGGAGAGCTATAAGTATCCTTAATTCAATCAAAAGATTAGCCCTAGCGTCAAGTAAGAAAGCAGCGAGACATGGACTTGGTTCTTGATTTATTTGGCTGACGATTTGGATATACATGACGATGAGGCTATGTTCGACAAAAAACAAGGTCTTATTGAAGCTTTAAAAGATACTAGTTTCTGAACACGGCTCTGCACGTGTATACGATGCATTGATACACATTTTTTAAAGTAATATAAGCAACACTAATATTGGTAAGTTGCACAAAATTTCATTTGAAACATACAAGCTCAGACATGATTGTAAATACAGTTTGAGATTGTCAAATAACATAACTAAATTTAGCTAGACAATTAAGCATATTGTGTACAATATACCATAAGCCAATAAAAATGTGATGCATGTATA
>NC_064287.1:50504105-50552865 GCF_019186545.1 Solanum stenotomum | reverse complement strand
TATTTAACTTTGGCCGAATTCACCGATTAAATTCAAATCGGCTAAGTTTTTAACTTCACTCGGTTGCAATCGTTGCCACGTCCTAACATTTCCTTCAACCCATATGGAGAGACCAGATTTTTGGGCCATTTATTCAGCCCAAAGATACAAATCAGCAGCCCTTTGTTGCTACGAATTTTAGAACATTCATCTAGCCCATTTTCCAAATTCCTCAAACCCAACAAAATACTAACAATAACAGCATACACCAGCCCAAACCCGGCCCATTTTAAATTCCTCTAAGAGAACCCAGAACTCTCCAACGTCCCCTTCACAGCAATAACGCGTGAACAAGTCTCAAAACCGACCCCTGCGTTTGTTTCTTCCTCACGCTGCCAAATCCAGAACGAGCAGCAGCCCAGTACTGTTCCAGCAGTGCATTTCCAGCAACCAGGCACGCGGAATCGTCCTTGCAACGTGAGATCGCTTCACGTCGAGTATAAGGACATGGGGATCGATTTGAGGCGTTGGTCTGCCTTTCCTCTTCCGGAATAGAGTTAAAGCTTCAAAAAAGAGTGTCGTCCTAAAAGAGTGAAAGTTGGAGTTTGAATTTTTTTTTTGGAATGGGCCTCGTCCCTATCCGAAAATCTCCCGCCTATCCACCCGTTTTGCCCTAATTTCGTTGATAAATAGTTCCATGTCCTTCATTGTTAAGGGGATTTTTTTTGGGAGGGGATATATTTTAGTGAAATTTTTTTCTAAGGCATCCAAAGTAACTCATACCTACAAAAACGATTTTTCAAAGAGAAACAGAGGAGGGACTTGTTTTTGTGTCCTTTTGGTTTGATATTCTCGCCCAAATTTCTTAGCAACTGTTCGTGTTTCGGATTTCGCGTGGTGAAGATCATCATTCCTGCTCGCCCCGTTTCAGTTGCGCTGCTCAAAAGAGGTAAAGAACTCTTGGCCATTTTCCTTGCTTCATACGATTCCAATGAATGTTGAATCATGAAATAGTCGTTGTTGTTGGTGAGCTGACCGTACATGATATGTTTTGAGTCTAAGTTTATCTTCATCTCAACCTCTCTAAAACTAATATATGCATTTATTTATTTTTGAGATAATTTGTTCGCCTGTTTGAGCTGATTTGCTCTGTCATGTTTCTTCTCGAATTTCTTGGTTAGATACTGCTCACTGTCTAAATTTTGTTACGGTTGGCTCGAAGTATGGTTGAAGCTTTCTATTTGTCATCCTATCCTCTGTCCTGTTATATAGGTGTGTTTAGCTCCCTTTCGTAAATGTTTCGCTTGTCCTCTTCTGTTCTGTTCATATTATTGTGTAAAATGTTCGATTTCCGGAGTGTCGGTTCCCATCTTGCTTATCGTGTATGATATTAACACTTTTGAGTCTATCCAATTAGTTCTGCATGTTACTCTTTGGGTTAGATACTCTGTGAGAAATGATCTTATGCCCGGCTGATTTTGTTCGTATTTTGAGGTATTGTCACTGCTTGCCGATATGTTCATAATGCATGTGAACATTGTCTGTTGCTTCAGTCTAGTACAGGATGTTAGCATGTCTATTTTGACCTTTAGTATATCTATCTAGGCACATGTTTACTTATTTGGTTTTAGTGCTAATACAGTTGACTGATTTGCTTTCCTATTGGCTAAAAGTCGTATTTAGATCGACATGTCTCAGATAAGTTTTTCTTTTATAAAATGTGAGATCTTGTTATTTTGCTCTTTACAGATTTCGGTTGTAGTCTCTTTTCCCCTAAATTGTTGCCTTAATTTTGGAGTTAATACCTTAAATGATCACCCAATTTAAAAAAATTATCTAGTAAAGTCATTGAGTTTTATGTATCAAATAAAATCACTCAACAAATTTATCATCATAAGAGAAATTTGAAATGACAAAACAATTTACTTTTTATAGCATGTAAATATGAATTTCACAAATAAATAAAATTTTAAAATCCATTAAAACTTTTGACGGATATAATTTTTTTTTTTAACTGGGTAGGCGTTACATAAAAGCGCATAATGTTGCTGCCAATTTGATTAAACTATCATAAAAATAAAAAAGATGTCTTTAAATGATATAATTTCCTAATTTGATTAAATTATTATAGAATAAAAAAGATGCCTTTTAATGATATAATTTCCTTTTTTTTATGTTGATAGATTTGAACGTGTCATTTCAATAAAACAACGACACTAATTAATTATTTATCTAATTTATATGCATATTTTATTAATACCAAAAAATAATAATAATTTTAAAGTGTATGCGGTACTTCATTTTATTTTATTTTCATACACCTATCATCATATATTGCAAAGGTTAAATGCATAATAATATTACAATACCCAGTTTACTAATTTTGTTCTGTGTTGCTTAAGCATGAGTATCTTTTCCTATAATTTTGCCCTTTTTAATAACTTTCAAAGCTGCTTATCACTTGCCTCTCCTTCAAATTACTACTATGTATTAAGCTTTGGGGCCACAATATTGAAATGGTTACCATAGATATAGCAGTAGCCTTAATTTTTGGCAGTTGGGATCTTATACGTTGGAAATTTGGCATTCAATGATCAAATGCCATTGTGATTTACATGTCTTCTATCAACTTGTTTCTTTTTTTTTTGTAAGCTCGGACGAGTCTTTTTTTGGGGGTCTAAAATTATTAGTGTTTAGCGTCATGGAATTAATGTTAACAACTTAGTTTCCCCACTTCTCATCTTTCATTGTCTGACTACTTAGCATGATGTGTCTTGATCAAGTATTTACCTCTTTTTTTTTTTAGCTAAGGATCGTGTTTAGTGTAGTGTGACATTGTTAGCTAAGTTACTGCTAGTTGTTTGCTATATTGATAAGTCGTGCTCATTTTGATACATTCATTATTTAGTGATTGGCTCAGATATATTATTGCGGCTTACTAATTCTCATTTTTGTGTTTGCATGTGAAATTTGTCCGGGTCCTCGCGGACTCTATCCTCGCATTTTCCTTTGGGCCACGAAGGCCCATATCCCCTTTTATCCAAGTCAGCCAGATATTAAAATCGGCGAGCAGGTCCCGAAGTTGAAAGACGCAACAGATCCAGAAATTGAAAGATTGGGTTTTAAAGGGCCCACTCTTTTTTTTAGAAATTGTATTTTGTTACTTTGGGCCTAAGCCCCTTTATATTGCTTATTATTATTTTGTTAATTATTAGGACAGGTGGAAAAATCGGGTCTAAGGCCCAATGAACAATATTTTTGTTAGGAAAAATCACACCATATACACATTTAAGAGATAATATTACGAGTTTTAAATCTACTCTTAAAAAATTCTTACTTATAACAGTTTAATTGCGGGTTATAGCATATCAATTAAATTTAACTTTATTTAAAAATCAATTAAAATTTACTTTATTAAATGATTAATCTTTTTATCTTTTTACATTATTAATTATTTAATTATATTGATTGCAGTTCCTTTTATATAATTAATAGGTGAGAGAAATAATATTAATGAGAGAGAATCAATTTGTAATTATCTATTACACCTTTTAAGGGATTTTTTAACTTATTCAAATAACTTTTATTTATTAATGACTATTGGGGCCTTTAATTTATTTTTTTTAAAAAAGTATCACCGTATAGTTTAACATGTAATTTTCTCTCTTTAATCTTTTTTTTTTTTTGCTTTTCTTGATGTTTTTTTTAATTTTAAATTTTGATATTGTTTTTTTTTAATCTGATTATTTTAGAATTAAGAATTCTATATTTTGAAATTTTGATTTCGTTTTTTATTTTAATTAATCTAAAACTTGATTTCTTGAGAAAAAAATCCGTTTTACTTATGTTTTGAACTTGTTTTTGGTGTGTTTTTCTATATATAAAATAATGTTTTGTGGGTGAAATAAGTATATTTAATTCTGAAATTTGTTGATATATATATAGATAATATGAGATCATAAAATCTTTAATAAGGATTTCTTAAGTTTTAGCTTAAATATGATTAAAAAAAATCACACTTGAATACGGAATATAAATTGAAGAGAGAGGAAAATATAGAACTTGTATTAATTATTGCAGTTTAGACTTTTAATTACATGTTTTGATTTTTGGGTGATGTATATTTCTTTTGCTACAATTTCTGACAACAATATATAATATGCATTGTTTTACAACTAGATTTATTCTTCCCAAATTTATACCCGTTGGATACTACTTTTATACATTTTTATTTTTTGTCTTTGTTCTAAAATTTCAAGTTGGATACCAAGTGTATATAAATTGGATAAAACATTAACTTGTTTTAGATTGTCTAATTTGGTTGAAATATCAGTTACATTTTATTTTTTTCATTTTCAAGTGGGATATCTGTTGGATACCAATTGAATACAACATTAACTTGTTTAGGTTGTCTAATTTGATTGAAATCTCAACTACATGTTGATTTTTCAGTTTTCCAATGGGATATCAATTCAATACTAATTTTATACAAATTGGATACAATATTAACTAGTTTTACGTTGGCTATTTCAGTTGAAATCTCAATTACATGTTATTTTTTTTCAATTTTACCACTGGGACATCAGTTGGATACCAAATGTATACCAATTTCATACTAAGATTTGACTTAATTTTTCTAGTCAATATCAATCGCATACAAACATTACCTATTTTTTGAGTATACATTTGAAAAATACTGAATACACAAATGATTAACTAGCACACATAATAAATATTCTGAAATTATAATTCATTAACTTAAAAGACAAAATAAATCAAAACATGAGTTTGCCACAATAAAACAACCAAATAAAAATAAAAATTAATTATGTCTTTTTTTCAGAAGGGTAATTTGAAATTGTCTTCCTATTGTGTTCCTCCCGACGACATGTACTACACGTAATCTTAGACCTCTTGAATTTCACATCAGCAAACAATTTACAAGTTGTTGTCTCCCTACAGTTCCTTTTTGAACCAGGCAACAATAATTTCTGCTCCGACACTTTTTGAATTGCATATTTTTCTGTTTTATCATAAATTATTGTGTCAATATTATATCATACAAAAGTTAAAATACATATGTTATTTTAAAACAATTTCATATTTTATTACAGAATACAAAAGTAAAAACACAGATGTTATATCAGTATACAAATTTCATACAATTCTTATTCACACATTTCTTACCTATTTCATGCCAAAAGTTATCAATTATTCATACCAGGATCATGCCACTAGAATACCAAAATAATTCCAACTTAGAAATATTAATTGTCATTTCTTTAATAAACAATATACCAAATTCATTACATTATTATTCACAAAATTCATTACAATATAATGCCAAAAAAAAATTAAATCAAACCAAAAATCGTACCAAAACATTATCGATTGTCATACATGCTTGGTAGTATAAGTATACAAATTTCAAAGAAAAAATTATCTATTTTTTTAACCAAAAATATACAAAATAAAAATAAAAATGTGTCAGACAAATAATGAACAAATTCAATGTTCATACCAAAATATAACATTATACATTTTTTTAAAAATGCCATAATACAAATTATTATACACAACAAAAAATCTAAAATCGGTATACAAATTTCATATAATTATTATGCAAATTTTTCATACCTATTTCATGACATAAGTCGTCACTTTTTCACAGCAAAATCATGCCACTATAATACCACTTTTAACTATTAATTGTCATTTATTAGACAAATAGTATACGAAATTCATTCAAATATAATTCTAAAATCGTACCAACATGGTATAACCAATATACGAAATTCAAATAAATTTTATGTAATTTTTTAACCAGAAACATACAAAAAAATGAATGTTCAAACAAAAATCTATACCAATTTCAAACAAATTTTATGTAATTTCAAAAGTGAATATTCATACCAAAAACGCCATAATTAAAACTATTATTCACAAACAAAATCTGAATATTTTTTTTCCAGAATCACTGTTCATAAATTTTTTGAACGTTTGATTTGTATTACAATATAAATAAAAAATCGCAAAGAACACTTACCTAAAGGATCCCATCTACCACCATGTTTTATTAATACTAATAAGAAGCTGTCTAGAAAATAAAGATTATTGAATAAAAACGAATATGAATTAGATGAGAGTGACAAGATTTCTGGAAAAAAATCGAAGAGAGAGAAATGTGGAAGAAAATGGATGAAATCAGAATTTTTAATTAATTTTAACAAATTAGAGTGAAATAAGGAAACTAAATATTCTTAATTAGTTTGAATTTCCTTAATTTATGCTAATTAGTAATTATCTTCAATCAATTCAAATTTAATTAACACACTTATTTCTGTTTTTTTACTTTTTTTTTTTCATAAATGAATTATTTTATTATTTTATCTTTTTATTTTTTTCAAAACAAATTTTTACAATTATTTAAAAAAAGATTTTTTTTTTTAAGAAACTGTTACAACCTAAATTTTTTTATTGTTACAACTTGAAAGTTTAATTCTACTGCTATAACTTGAAAATATTAGTCTAATATATGTCATATATGAAATTTTCACAGTTTTCAATAGATTTACTGTTTTAGTCTTTTGAAAATAATAGTTTTTTTGATTTTTCTTAAAAAATTAAGTGGCGACTCTTAAACCAGTCAAAATATATTTTCTTAATAAAACAAGGGTCAATTTTTAAGTTCCTGCAATTTTTTTAATTTTTAATTTTGTAGAAAATCGACGGACAGTGTTTGATTAGTTCATCAATTTTTTGCCAAAAACAATAAAATGCAGAAACGTGCAATTTATGCATCTCACTTGTCAAATGTAATTAATTGCAATTCAATATTTAGTTGTAAACCAACACTAAATGTTGCAAAAATTAACTTTAACTGAGCTATAATATCAGTAACAAACTGACTAAATACATACTAAATATCCATCAAACAATCTAAAAGGTCTACCAAAGTTCATTCATTTACAAAACATTCAATTACCAAATAGTATAAAATTATCAAGTCAATAATATTCCTAATTAAGGTATCTAGACAACAGTTAAATAAACTGATGGACAATATCGGGTTTTTAATTTATTTTTAAAAAAAATTGACGTTGTTCGTGCTTTCTAATATTTATATTTTCTCCCAAAAAAATCATTTGCAAAATTTATGGACCTATCTCAAAAAATTTATCCCACGCAAAAAATCAAGAGATGTCCGTCAGTTTATTATAAAAATATATTTTTTAAAAAAATAGAAAGAAATAATGGATGGACTTTTGACCCGATCTTGCAGTACCTATCCTTTCATAATTGTTCTTGGATTTTTTTTTTTTTTTTGGAGGACCACATATCACAATTGAACTATTAAACAATTATTGCCAGCTGTTACAATTATTTCAATGCCCATGAGTCATATCATCGATAGGGGCTGAGCTAAAACCTACGGATTCGAGGTAATTCAATAATTTTAATTTTAATTATGTGTATATATCAAAAATTTATTTAGTTTGTATAAATACAGTAATATATTTGGAATTCAATAAATCAAATTAACTTTTTTAAAATTTATAAATTCTAAAGTTATCTTTGCACTTTATCTTCCTCGAATACTTTTGAATATGCATAATGCTTAACATGTCTTTTAACTTGGTCTTATTTTATATTTATGTCGTTTAATTTGTGTGGACACAAGTAGACATGTAAATTTGTATAACGTTAAACAAGTAAACACATGAGTCCACATGACATAGTACACTTAGGGTAATATACTGGATGCAAATTATCATGTAAGATGTCTTGTAGGACATGTATGCTTATTTGTTTAATTTTATACAAGTTTAAGTGTCTATTTATGTATAATTAAAATTGGAGAACATAAATGTAAATCGAGATCAAAGTCAAAGGATATATTGTATAATACCTTTTGAATAATTCTTTGGCACTTTATCTTTGTGTACCAGCAATGAATTTCTTTTTTTGTTTGTATGGCCCAACTCTTTCAAAATATCTTACGCGTAGGGGAGAGAGCTATTTATTATCTTATGTACTCCCTCTTTATGACACTTTTTCTATATCTAGGTATCTCTGGTTCTTATTTTCTTCATGTTTGTTAATTAATAGAGATTTATAATAAGATTGATAAGGTAAGACCTAACTCCCTTTACTTGTATTTATCCCTATTGAGGATATTTATGTTAATAAAAGACAAATTGTCTAGTGGTATACATTAAAAAAAATAAAAATACTCATGTAAATATTACTATTTATTTTAGATTATAAGTTTCAAAAAAATTTCTTTTATTTTTAAATTTTATGTCTAATCTAACACTCTCACATAATTTGAAATTTGAGTAATATATATTCTACTCACGGATCTTCATCGTTGACAAATAATTGTTGGTCATAAAATAATGAGATAATACATAAATATGTTTTTAAGTGTGACATAATATAAATCAGCTTTATCTCATGTGAATTATTATGTAGGCCGTTTGTGTCCACTAATTTAGTAGTAAGTTAGTTGTGAGATGAGGAAGTGACGAAATAAACGATAATGCGAATTAGTATTAAGCCACCCCTTTGTTGGTACCAGCTTGCATTAAGTAATTGTCTTTGTTTATATTAATATGATAATACATATTTCTTCTGTTCCTAATTACTTGTTCACTTTTGAATTGACACATCTATTAAGAAAATAATTAATGACATAGTGAGTTTACCATTTTATCCCTATTAATTATGAAGTCAATGAAAAACTCTATATTTTAAAAAATAATTAGTCATTTAATTGAAGGTATAATAGGTAAAAAGAATTTGTCCTTTCTTAATTTGTCAAAATGGACAAGTAATTAGGAACAACTATAAAAAAAAAAAAAAAAGAACAAATAATTAAAAACGAAGGGAGTATAAGACGACACTTTGTGTTTAGGTAAAGCAACTAGTAAGTACAGTTTCTCGAAAATGCCGACTTACATCGATCTTTGAAAACAATTAATTTGTTTGTCTTTGATCTGTTTCAAAAAGAGGTATCTTTCATTTTTTTTTTAACTTTGTACCTAACATATGGTATATAGAAACTATACAATACTCTAAGGTGAGAAAGTGAAGAAAGAAACTACAGTACTCTGTATTGCTCTTCTTTCCCAGTCCACAACAGTTTTAATTCTTGTGATGTATTTCAACAATGAATTGTCTGATCTGAAAGATTGTCTCCTTAGCGTGCTGCAAGATAAATTTTCCTCGGATGTTGGAGGGGGTCGAATAAATTTCTTTCTATGGGACTTAAAATTTGTTGATTGTTTTCTCTATTTGAAAAGCTTCCCTTTTGCAAGTGAATGCGGTATGCTAAATGTCTCTCAGAAAATGATAGAATTTTGGAAAAGTGAGTATACTAGAATACTTACCATTTGTCACGATTCAGGAACACAATACAGGAACAAGAACGTACGTATGAGGAGTCTGTATCTTGAAAAAGTTTGGGTTGCTTTTAAATCATTTGCCTACTGGAAGGAGGTAATTTGGAAGACTAAACAAGAATTCAGAGCCGAATATTCCTTTCCGAAAACATCGCTTGAAGCCAACAAGGTGGATGATGTTAATACGCATAGCCCCAAATTTGTGATGGAAGTCATCGATGTTTTTGTGGAGAACCTCAATGATCTAATGAAGATCAATGATCCATCTTCGTGGCTTTTTGTTCCAGGACACATGAAGGAACAAATAGAAAAAGTGTTAAAGGAATTGAAGTTATTGAGATTTTTTGTCTGCTTTGTTTCTAACAAATGTATAGAGCCTCAATACCAACATACTACTTTTTATACTCACGCTTTAATTGAGGCTAGCCACAACGCAATGGTTGTGTGGTTGCATTTGCCAGTCTATGGCAGCGGAAATCAAGACTTGGCTCCAACTGAAGTCAGTCGTTTGCTTTCTGATTTCATGGAAATGAAGATTAAGTCCATTGAGCCAGGCATCAGCCGCAACAGTATTTATATTGATGTCCTGCAAGCTTTGAAGTCCACCATACCACAAGCTCAAAAGAAGCATGTGGATATTCCAACACACAGTCAGACGGTTGGTTTGAGTGATCAAATGGCTAACCTTCAGGAGATGCTCTGCCTTCTAAGAGACAATCTCATTCATCTTCCAATACTAGATCTGGAATTTCATCTTCAAGATATGGATTCTGTTATTGTTGATGCCGGACTTCTTATTTACTCATTATATGATATTAAGGGGGAGAAGGAAGACACAATATTGGAGGATATCAATCGGGAGCTTGGTTTTGATCTTCCCAGAAACATTGAGCCTATCAAGGTGATGGTCTACCTCGTCATGCAAAAGGCATTTCAATGTAACTTGCCAAGGATTCATGGACTAGGCTATGTCGATTTTCTATTGAAAAACCTGAAGGATATCCAAGGCCGTTATTCAAATTCACTTGCCTTCCTCAAGAATGAACTTCAAGTAATTCAAACGAAATTTGAGAGCATGCAACCTTTCTTGAAGGTTGTCGTAGAAGAGCCACACAATAAGCTCAAGACACTGAATGAAGATTGTGCTACACAGATAATTAGGAAGGCATATGAGGTGGAATATGTAGTTGATGCTTGTATAAACAAAGAAGTTCCTCAGTGGTGCATCGAGCGTTGGCTCCTGCATATCATAGAGGAGATTACTTGTATCAAAGCAAAGATTCAGGAAAAGAACACAGTTGAGGATACAATGAAGAGTGTCATTGCATCATCACAATTGGCAAGGACTCCAAGGATGAATGAAGAGATTGTTGGGTTTGAGGATGTCATAGAAACTTTAAGAAAAAAACTACTGAATGGAACGAAAGGGCAAGATGTCATTTCAATGCACGGCATGCCAGGTTTAGGTAAGACAACTTTAGCCAACAGACTCTATTCTGATAGGTCAGTTGTTTCTCAATTTGATATTTGTGCACAATGTTGTGTGTCTCAAGTATATTCTTATAAGGACTTGTTATTGGCCTTGCTACGTGATGCTATTGGTGAGGGTTCTGTGCGAACAGAACTTCATGCCAATGAATTAGCTGATATGCTTCGCAAAACTTTATTGCCCCGAAGGTACCTTATCCTTGTTGATGACGTGTGGGAAAATAGTGTTTGGGATGATTTAAGTGGTTGTTTCCCAGATGTCAATAACAGAAGCAGAATCATTCTGACGACAAGACATTATGAAGTTGCCAAATATGCTAGTGTTCATAGTGATCCCCTTCATCTTCGTATGTTTGACGAAGTTGAAAGTTGGAAGTTGCTTGAAAAGAAAGTGTTTGGTGAAGAAAGCTGCTCCCCTCTCCTAAGAGATATTGGGCAGAGAATAGCAAAAATGTGTGGACAACTACCTCTTTCAATTGTTTTGGTGGCTGGTATTCTGTCAGAGATGGAAAAGGAAGTAGAATGTTGGGAACAAGTGGCCAACAATTTGGGTACCCACATTCACAATGACTCAAGAGCCGTTGTAGACCAAAGCTATCATGTTTTACCCTGTCATCTTAAGTCTTGCTTCCTTTATTTTGGAGCATTTTTAGAGGATAGAGTGATTGACATTTCAAGGTTAATAAGGTTATGGATATCAGAATCATTTGTAAAAAGTTGTGAAGGCAGGAGCTTGGAGGACATAGCAGAAGGTTACTTGGAGAATCTTATTGGAAGAAATCTAGTAATGGTTACTCAGAGGGCCGATTCAGATGGTAAGGTCAAAGCATGTCGCCTTCATGATGTATTACTCGATTTCTGCAAGGAAAGAGCAGCTGAGGAGAATTTTCTACTATGGATAAATAGGTAATATGATAAGTAATGGTACTTTCAATCAATCAAGTATTTCAAGTTATATCTAAAAATTAATGATATGATTTTGCTAATTGATATATTCACAGGGATCAGATTACCAAACCTTCCTCCTGTGTTTACTCTCACAACCAGCATGCTCACTTGGCCTTCACTGATATGAAGAATCTTGTAGAATGGAGTGCGTCTTGCTCACGTGTTGGCTCTGTACTTTTTAAGAATTACGACCCATACTTTGCTGGTCGTCCCTTATCCTCTCATGCTTTTTCAATTTCACGCATTTTATTAAATTTCAAGTTTCTAAAAGTATTGGATTTGGAGCACCAGGTTGTTATTGATTCTATTCCAACTGAGCTCTTTTACTTGAGGTATATATCTGCACACATTGAACAGAATTCAATTCCTTCAAGCATATCCAATCTTTGGAACCTTGAAACTCTTATATTAAACCGTACATCAGCTGCGACAGGTAAGACGCTATTACTTCCTAGTACAGTTTGGGATATGGTTAAATTGAGACATCTGCATATTCCTAAGTTCAGCCCAGAAAATAAAAAAGCATTACTCGAGAACTCTGCAAGACTTGATGATTTGGAAACCCTTTTCAATCCATATTTCACTCGTGTTGAGGATGCAGAATTGATGTTGAGAAAAACACCTAATCTTCGAAAACTGATATGTGAAGTCCAGTGCTTAGAATACCCCCATCAGTACCATGTGCTTAATTTTCCGATAAGGCTTGAAATGCTAAAGCTTCATCAAACAAACATCTTTAAACCCATCTCCTTTTGCATTTCTGCACCAAATCTCAAATACCTAGAACTCTCTGGCTTTTACCTGGATTCTCAGTACTTATCAGAAACTGCTGATCATCTCAAGCACCTTGAGGTACTCAAACTGTACTACGTTGAATTTGGTGATCATAGGGAATGGAAAGTGAGCAATGGCATGTTCCCTCAACTCAAAATCTTGAAACTAAAATGTGTGTCCTTGTTGAAATGGATTGTAGCTGATGATGCCTTTCCTAACCTTGAACAATTGGTTTTGCGTGGATGTCGACATCTTATGGAGATCCCTTCTTGTTTCATGGACATCCTTTCTCTGCAGTACATCGAGGTAGAAAACTGCAATGAGTCGGTTGTCAAGTCAGCCATGAATATACAAGAAACACAAGTCGAAGATAATCAAAATACTAATTTCAAGCTCATTCTCATCGAGGTACACTACTGAAAAAAGCTTTATTCTGCATGATTTTGATGACTAAGAAATAATGGCCTAAATTGTATGAACTGTTTTCTCTGTTATCATTACCTGATGGCCTCGTTTTACATTTGGATTTTTCTCTTGGTTTTCTTGCAGAAAAAGACATACCCAAGGCATTTAAAAGATTAGTTTTTCTTCCAGGTACTACTTATATTTTTTTTCTTTCTTTCCTTTTTTTGAGTACACCGAATAGATAGATTCATCTTTTTTATCTTTTCGATATGAAAGGGATAGAATCAATTTCAACTGATATGAAAGAGAAGAAACTTACTGTGACCAGAGATGTGGATGCTGATGAAGTTCAATTAGTTGTGGAGAAACTGAGAAACGTGGCATATGCTGATGAAGTTCAATTAGTTGTGGAGAAACTGAGAAAGCGTGGCATGCTCTAACAAAATGCTGAGCTCTGGTGAACTCAACCATGATGGATTTCCAAATAATGACAGGATTGTAGTCCCAACTTGTCAACACAAATGTGCTATACTCATTTTGCTTACTGTAATACCATTTCATGGCACACACAAACATTAACTGTAGTAAAGTTTTGATGGATCAGTAAATCTGAGTTCAACCCATTGTAATCCGTTCAAATTCAACTCAAAAAATGCCCATTGAGTTATTCTTTAACAGGGTATCCAGAGTTTGTAGCTAGAGCAATTTCGAATATCACATGTCATTTATTTATTAGTTATTTCGTTTAATAAAGATTCTGTAAAACGTCCAACGGCTGTTGCATTCATTGTAAACTAAATGCATCTCACAATGTAACTGTTGAACAAATTTTTCATTTAAGTCCTTGAGGTTTGTTGTAAGTCATTAGATTTTACGGATCCTGAAGTGAAGGGTTTCAGCCTTTTCTATTTTCTTATGAGTTCACCTAAATGTTGTGATGCTACTCTGCTACATGTTAGAGAAATGAGAATGTTAGCACCCAAGAGTATGGCCTAGCGGTCAATCAATGAAGCAGGTGAAAACAACAAAAGCGAAAAATATTAAGAGATTTCTTCCCATCTAAGTACCGCTAAACAGAGATACCTGATACCTCTTTGGTTGGAAGAAGCAGGTACTCAGTAAAATGGTCGAGGTGAGCTCGACACCATCAATAACAGCCCATAAAAAAGAACAATGAGAAAGTCACAATACATGTCCATATGCTTGGAACTAAAGAATTCAAGGCACACAATGTATTTCAGTAATCTTTTATCTCTGCCTGCAGTTGAATATACCAGATATCAGATCTGAGACAATGTTTAAAAAGGAAACTATTATTCGACCCTATTCCTTTCTCAAACCTCGAAACCAACACCAGTTATACAACAATATATGCAGAACCCTTTAACTATATGCTCTATACAAATTAAATGAGTAACTAAGCATTTGAAGAAGACAAAAATTGCAGTGGTACATACTATATGACAAACATGTTAACAGTATTGTCAATGTTCCTTGCAATCTTTAACAGGCTTAGCTTCAAACCCTCCTTCCGGTCTCCTCTCAAGTTCATATGGCATGTAAGTACCAAGTATCCTATCCCACGTCACAAAGAAAGGCTGTGAATAGTTATACTTGGTCCCATAAAGCTGGTGATGGATATCATGGTAAGCGGAGTTGTTTTTAAAGAAGATATGGAAGAGATTTCCGGGCAGCCATAGTCTGCAATGATCATCAACCGTCTTGATCGTAGCAAATGAGAAAAAGAAGATGGAGGTACGTGGTGACATGCCAGAGACAAGAAAAGCTAGAGCCCCGCCGATTGTGTCAAGAATCAGACCCTCCAAAGGGTGGTTGTACAAAGCTCCAAATGCATACGGAACAATTAGCCGGTGATGTTGAGCATGGATATGTTTGTACAAGAACTTGTTTTGGTGCATGTACCGATGCATAAAATATTGCCAAGTATCTAACACCAACATGGCAACAAATAACTGTCTGCCAAGAACAAAGATTGAAGCGTGTTGATCCCCACCAGATTCACCGTCTCCTGTGACCTGCTCCATATTAGTAGATAATCAGACACTAAGAATTAGTCAAAATAGAAACAACAAAATTGACATGATATGGAACAAGAATATGAGAATCAGGTTCATGATTGGAACAAGACACTAAAAGTAGAGAAAACAAGTATGAAAAGTACAACTCCTCATGGTATATACTTAAGTTACTTATCAGAACATACAAAAGGTGTACAACTTTTAGCTCATTGATCGGAGATAAATTGTATTCAGTATGAGCTAGCCCTCTACTAATTGAACTTATCTACTTTCTTCTCTTACCAAAGTGGAAGGAAACAAAAGCAGTGCATTAGTTGAGGTCAAGACTCAAGAGACCCAACTAATGGACCAACCATAAAGAGAAGCACCCACAAATAAAATAAGTTTTGAGTAGAGATTTTAAGGGGATAGATATGAGTTAGGCTACACTTTGCAACTTAGTTTATAGAAGTGGTTGAAACTAACTTTGCAAATTAGGCTACAGCCTACACATAACAACGCAAGCCAAAGGCAAGACAAGACCACATTAATGTTTCCTTTTTATTTCTCTTCTTTGCAGGTTAGAGAAATGAATCTATCCCTCAATATATCCAAGTTCACATATTGCGGTTGAAAAGATCATCTCACAACCTACTTTAGTCTTTCCATAATTCCAAACATATGTGAAGTAGCACGGTAGAAAGCTTTATTGGGAGGGCACAGTTAGGCCTCCTATTCTCAACTATTAAGATGCCGTCAACTCACTTTGCAAGACAGATAGACACCAAGAAGAAGGTAGACAACGAAATGCAAAAGAAGAGCAATGATTCCCCATTTTCTTTAGTAAACGCAGATTAAGCAAACAAAAGCTTATTCTTAGGATAGTCTCGACATCCTCGTAGACAGTTTCTATATGAGACATCTAGTAGTCTTATCCCCAGCATCAGCATCGACAGCCAAGATCAAAACAATGCCGATTGAGCCGCTTTGGCAACCTATTTTCCTAGAAGAGCTTCAAAGTCAACCTTTCTTTATAAAATCAAATGACTCAAAATTCAACAGTTTGCATCCAACTTTAACAGAACTCCTATTTTCCTATCACTCAAAGAAAATCAAACCTGCAAACTTCAGCATTTCATATAAACTTCCTTATCAAAAATATTTCATATAAAGTTAAAAGATGAAATTTCTGTTCAGATAACTATCGACTATCACTTTTTAGGTTCAAGAGATTTTGAGACACTTCATAACGTAAATTATAATATCTAGATATAAAACACTCCACATAAGTAGCCTTGAAGGCTTGTCAAGGCAGGAAAAAAAGAAATTTGCACACTTTGTGATTGACCTACACAAGAAGTTATACTTCTTGCTCTTGTACTTCAATTGAATTTGTTTATTCTGTGCATGAAGGATTCATCTAAATGATAGGTAAAACAAGTAAGCTGTGGATTAACATCAAAATAAAGCATTGTATCATAGTTCCTCTGACAAATGACTCCTTTACCAAAAATGTATATAAATAAATATTAAGAAAACGTTAAGGACTAAGGTAGAACAATTTTACCATCTATCTATCCGATGGATTCTAGGATCACACACACAAGCATAAAAAAGCTCCTCCCTCAAGTTCATGAATATAATTCAAAATGTTTGAAATCAGACTAACAACAAATGATATTCAATTTGAAATCCAACAACATTTGCCTAGCAGTGCCAATTCGGACAAAAGAACTATTATTACACCGCCATCGCATCCAAATATTCCCCTATCCATGACTCACCCCGCGTTGTGGTACACAACATCCAATTATGAGCTGCACATACTGTTGACAAAATCATATGACTCACCCCACGTTGTAATACACAACATCCAATTATGAATTGCACATACCGTCGACAAAATCATACACTCATAAATCAAATAATTTCTAAACCTTAAGCCGGCACCAGAACAAGACCAAAGAAGCATATGCATAATAGGCCATCAAAATCAACTAAGCCTCAATAGTTAACCAAATAAATCCCCTGTATCATTATGATTCACCAACAAGCATATGGCATAATAAGTTATCAATATTAACTAAGCCTCAATAGTTAACCATATAAATCCTCTGTATCATTATGATGCATAAAAAGAAGACCAAACAAGCATATGCATAATAAGTTATCATATCAACTAAGCCTCAATAGTTAACCATACAAATCCTCTATATCATTATGATTCATTAAAACTAGACGAAACAAACATATGCATAATAAGTTATCAAATCAACATATCCTCAATAGTTAACCATATAAATATCATTATGAGCATAAAGAGAAGACCAAACAAGCATATGCATAATAATACATCAATACCATCTTCACCTCAATAGTAAACTATATGAATCCAATTCATCATGATGCATAATAACCTCCAAAACAAATAAAAATCAAAACTTTGCAGCAACTAGAGATGATCAAAGTAACTAACCGCGAAGAGAACGGTAGCAACAGCAGCCTGAACATTCTGTTGGAGAAGAACACCTTTAACAACCTCTTTTTTTGACACCAAATTCTTCTCATCCTCATCTTTCTTAGAATGCAACCTATAATTATCCATATTCCCAAGCATTAAATACAATCCTGGATATACCCAATACACAACTATAGGTAAAAATGTTCCCAAAACTTCATCTGACACATATCCTCCCTTCCCCTGATGATCAATATTCACACTACCCACCATCTCAAAAATACAAAATCCTCACCAAAATATTACCAAGATGCTTCCTTTATACCTTCTTGAAATTACCCTTAATTGAAAAAACCCAGAAAAGAAACAAAATTGTTCCTTTTTAAATCTTTTTTTGAAAATTACCCTTAAAAAGGAAAAGAAAATCACTATCTTTTTCAAAGTAGCCCTTAAAAGGAAAACAAATAAATACCCAATAAAAGAAAAACTGAGATTTCTTTGAAACTCTGAAAAAAATTCAAACTTTGTATAAAATTGAAATTAGGGTTTGTAGAGAAAGAGAAGAGAAGAGAGAAGGAATTTCAAACAGCAAAAAAAATCAGAAAAAATTTAACAAAAATAATGAATTTTTCAGAGAGGATATTATTGTTTTGCAAAACATAGATTTTACCTGTTGTATCTATCAGCAGTTTTCTTAGCTCTGTATTGTCCTTAACCGATGTCAGCTCAAGATCATAGACATCATACTTCAAGAAATTGGCCATAGCAGCAATCATGCTAGATTTACCGGTTCCTGGAGGACCATAAAGTAGATAACCATGCTTCCACGCTTTGCCAATCTTTGCATAATAGTCTTTTGACTTGCTAAATGTTTCGAGATCATCTATAATCTCTTGCTTCTTGTTTGGATCCATAGCTAGAGTATCAAATGTTGACGGATGCTCAAATACTACTCCACTCCACTCCACATCCTCCCCCTCCCTGTATCTATAACCACCTCCATCTCCCTTATTGTTTGTGTACAGCTTCCCTCGTGATCATCCATGGTTAGGACAAGAGATTGACCATCCTTCACCGCATTGGCTTTGAGACGCTTAGCTTGTGTGCTCGAGTTCTTGCTAAGGTACCTTTCAATTGCTACATAAGCTTTGCTCCGCTCAAACCACCCTTCAGTTTCAAGTTCATAAAAGATAATGTGCATATAAGGATAGAAATAGCTCACAAGTTTATTGGTATACCTCCTGATATGATCACGAATCGTGAGGGAAGTAGTTCTGGTACATGGTCCAGGTGAACATGATTGCTGCAATGGTTGGACCCAATTGTATATCTGCCATTTTTTGACAAATATACTTATTTCCTTCAAAGATTTTGTAGGTATATGAGATTCCTTCATATATTGGTAGTCCTTCAAATAGAATACCTTTAACATGATTTGTTGTTGCTCCAGTTTGTAATAGGATTTCCTGTTTTTTCCATTCTATTCCATTATAGATTCTTCATGCAATACTAGCAATGTTAGAGGTTTCTATAACTTTTTTATTATATACTTTTCTTTATGGAATTCTTTCCATATTCTAATGAAAGTCTTGGATTTATACTGGAACTTCCTATTTCTTGTGTTTTTTCAAAACGAATTTCATATTCTTCCGGAATTTGTGCTTGTTGAATTTCTGCTTCAACGATTCTTGCTATCCCTGCACATTCTTGATCGATTTCAATCATTTCTTTATTTTTATATACTTTTCCATAATTGGAATTTGTTACTGTATATAAAACCTGGTAATATATGCTCATAATATGATTACCTGGTTTGAATAGATCATTCCTTTTGACTTGGAAATGTAAGCTTAATGCGTCATTAAAGTTTGCATCTTTGAGTGAAATACAATACTTTGGGTAGTAGGTAAATAGGAGTTTAGTATAGGCTAGGTTACCTTCTACTATACCAAGATTTCCTTCTCTGGCATTAATAAATCTTTCATCTGATAGATTAATGACTATAGGGCAATTAATCCCTTCTTTGAAAGTTGATTTGACTAATATTTGAATTCCTCATAAATGGACATAATTCATCTTCTTTCTTTTTCATTCAGGAATTTTTCTAAGGATTTGTTCAATCATTGGTTTTGTTAACAGGTTTAATTTGTGTCTTCCTGTGGTTTGAGTAATTTCTATTACCTTTTCTATTTCCTGATATTCATGATAGGAAAATTTATTTCTTGCAAACATTATTTGCATTCTATTAAATATATTATTTTCAGTTTTTAGATTTAATTTTAAATTTTGAATTTTCTTAAATAACTCTCCATCGAAAGTTGCTTTTAGGGCGTAACCCCTTTAATCCTCTTCAGTTTCTAAAATTCGAACTGAATTATCTTCTTCTTTTTGTATTTCTTTACTCATTTAGATTCTTCTGAACTGGTTGAGTATTCTTCGTAAAGTTCTTCATAGAAGTCTTCACTTTTTATTGATGTTACTGATTCTAAGTTTGAATCAATTTCCAGTCTATCAATTCTTGATATTTTTACCTTTTTCTTGTTACATTCGTAGCTTTTGTGACCTTCTTCGCCACAATTATAGCATTTACATTTTTCTTTGTATGTTATGAGACATACATAGTTGACCAAGTCTATTTTTTTAAAAGGGAAAATGCATAAGTACCCTCCCAGCCTATGCCCGAAATCCTAGAGACACATCTAACCTTTACTAAGGTCCTATTACCCCCCTGAACTTAATTTAACTATAATATTCTACCCCTTTTCGGCCTACGTGGCACTATCCTTGAAAAAAAAGTCAACATGCGCTGGGCCCACAAGATAGTGCCACGTAGGCCAAAAAGGGGTAGAATATTACATATAAAATAAGTTCGGGGGGGTAATAGGACCTTAGTAAAGGTTAGGTGTGTCTCTGGGATTTCGGGTATAGGCTGAGGGGGTACTTATGCATTTTCCCTTTTTAAAAAGATATTCTTTGTCCAAGAGTATCTCCTTCTTTAATTTTTATTTTTTTTGCATATTCTTCTCTAAAATACTTGGCCCAAAAGCCTGGTAATTTTTGAAAATATTTTTCAAGATATGGTACCGTTTCTTTGCTGCTATCAAAATTTTTGTAATAGTATTCTTCAAATTCACAAGTGTATTCCTGAATATAACTCATTTTACAAATTTGCAATTTTTCTAGTTGCTCTTTGGCAATTGTTCTCATTTTTTCTCTATAATTTGTAGTACTTCCTTCACCATCAAAGAATTCATTAGCAATATATTGTACCAGATTTTTTATTCCTTCTTGAAGGGATTTTTTAAATCCTTCTAGGGTATTATTTTTATGATTCCTTTTGCATCATCTGTTAATCCGGTATGCCAATTACTTACTTTTCCTGCAAAAGTATTTATCATAATGCTATATTTTTCTTCATCTGTATAATTTACTCCTTTTCCGAGTAAAAAGTAGAGAAAAATATTTTGAGACCATTGATCTAGATTTATTTCTGGATCTCTTTTACAATCCAAATCTAAAAATTGGGTTGATCATACATCTCCTGTTGGGAGTCTGTTAGGCATAAATTTAGACTTGTTATTATTGTGGAATTGACTTATATAGTCTTTATTCTTTTTTGCTTTTTGTGCAAAATTTTCTTCCATATATTCTGGTTGAAAGATTTCTTCTTTTATGGATTTTGATCCATCTCCCATTTCAAATTTGCCTTCGGGTCCTCCTGTATCCCCTTTGTTCATTAGAACTTTTAATTCTTGATCTGAGAGATCAAGGTCTTCCATTGCATAAACTAGTTCATCTAGTGCATTCATTTTTTTCAGGGTTTTCTCCTGTTTGGATAGATTCTTTTTCTGTTTCTAGGATTTCTTCAATAGAAGATTCTGTTTTATTTTTTTGTTTTTCTAAAAAGTCACGGATGAGTTTTTCATCTAAACTTCCTTTTTGATAAGAAGTTTTGCTTGCAAACTTTTTTGCTAAGAGTTCATTTATATATCTTTGACTTGTTTTTTTTGTCAATTTTTTCTGTTTTTTCTATTATATTTGTAATCCTTCCCGAAATATTTTCTTTAAGAGATATTATTTCTAGTTCTATCATCTTTAACCTTAAGGCTATTTGTTTATGACTTTCTATTAAATCATTTAAAATGTCTATTACTTCTCTTAAACTCATTTTATTCTGAAAAATAGTAATCAGTAATCAGAAGTATTCATTTCATCTCTTACTATTTCTTCATAACCAAATAGTATGTATTCCATTGGAAATTCATTTTCGAATTCTTCATGAGCTAAGTCATGTGCTATTTGATTTATAATTTTTTCTCTTAGATCTATATATATATATATTCTAGATTTGTCTGTGCACTTTATCCGTCTGCCTTGCTTGAATACTTTACAATATTTTATCTTTAGTGTGCCAGCAATGACTTTGTTTTTTGTTTGTAGGGCATTTTATCTTCACTATTTTTGCCAGAATTAAATATTTTATTATTGCTATGGAGTATCACTGGTTGTCATTCTTATGATCTTATCTTCTACACCCTTTTTCTGAAACTTTTTTTTTCTTTTTTTTAGCTAGAAATGATATTTGTATAATTTTATATAAATTTTAAGTATTTACGTGTACACCCTAAATTGGAGGACACGTATTATGCCAAAAGTAACGGTGGAATAGTAAGTTAACTGTGAGGTGCGGAAGTGAAGAAACTAACTATAATACTCTGTATTTAAAAAAAAAATGAAAGACCACATGGGTCAAGATTTTTATTAAACTAAGAAAATATATACAAAATCATGTGGGTTGCCTAAGTGTACAGCCCACCAAAATAAATAAACAAAACAATAAGGGTCGTTCGGTAGGCCGCATTAAAAGAAATAGTTCATGTATTATATATGATATTATTTAGTACTATGTTTGGTAGGAATTTGATCCTATGTATAACTAATTCATGGATTAGTTATACATCCTACATGGTATTATAGGATGTATTACTAATACCTTCCATTTAGAGATATTAGTACTCCCTCCGTCCCATTTTATGTGGCATCATTTGTAACATCCAACAATTTGAAGTGGCTTTGATGAAGCTTGAAATTTGGAAATAGTCATTTTTGGAAAAATTTTAAAATCCGGAAATTTGGCTAAGTATGGGAAAAAAATGAGTTTTTGGCCAACTTTGAGTAGTCGTAACTCATAGCTCAGGATGATTTAGGAGTAGTTCCAGTTATGGTTGCGAAGCCCTTGGAACGATCTTTCCAACGCCACTGAGTTTGCTTGATTCCGAGTTTGTATGAGGGAGTTATGACCTGTAGAAGTTGGGAAGTTGGAAGGGAAATCCGTCCGGAAATTTAAGGGCATTTTGGTCCTTTCACAAATTATTTATTTTGAGCTCATATTGTTGTATTAGGATGATCTTTGGATCATTTTTGTCCCATTTTGAAAGAGAAAGAGTTAGGGTTCTTGAGATTTAAGAAGAGAAGAAGGAGAAGAAGAAGAAGAGAAGGAAGAGGAGCTTAGTCAAGATCGTTGTGGATTTTCGTCGGGGGTGATCCCTATCTAAGGTATGTGAGTTCTTTGTGTGGGTTGATCCTTTCCCCCACTCACCAAGCTCATTTTATGAATTGAGAAAAGATTGGAATTGTTGTTGAAGTTGTTGGTTGTTGTTGAAGTTGTTAGTTGTTATTGATGTTGTTGGTTGTGTAGTTGAAACCTATTGTATGTTGAGGGAATTATGATTCTAAGAGTTTTGACCATTTGAAGTTGATTCACCATCTTTTCGCAGCAATTTCTGGACTGTCGATCCCCATCTACGGGCCTGACCTACGGACCGTAGATCGATTGACGGTCCGTACTAGTCAACCGTCGATCAAGACAGAAGTTGGGTTTTGGGGCACCGATCTACGGGCATGACCTACGGTCCGTAACCTGACCTACGGACCGTAAGTCAGGACCGTAGGTCAACACTTAGTCATTTTCTTAAATGAATTCTGGGGAAAATCTCTGACGCAATCTACGGACCTGCAGTACGAACCGTAAGTCCATCTACGGTCCGTCGATGGCGTCCGTAAGTCCCACCTGTGTCACCAGAAATTTGAAGTCTCAGCCAAGTTTCCCCATTCCTTTTCTCACTTTCTTAAGCAAGTTCCAAAGTATTATACCTATGTTTTATGGTTGTTTCCGACACTCCATAGTACGTCTAAGAGTTCAAGAATCCCTCCATAACATGTAATCGAACACCTTGAATTCATAATTTCGATTCAAGGAAAGATAGTTCCAAGTCAAGTGAAGTTAGCAGTCAAGTTAAGTCAAGAGTTTAAAGTTGAGTTCATTTCTCAAAGTTATTAGGGAACTATGTATTCCCAAAGAAGTTTTAAAGAAAGGTCTTTACATCTAAATAAGGTTGGAAACTGAGATTTCCAAAGAGCCCTCGGGCTAGTTTTGAGTAACTATCTCATATCAACAGGAATAAATATGTTTTAAAAACATAAGAGCCAGTACATTTTGGGAGTAGTATCGAGCACCGAATTGGGGGAGCGTTCAAAGAACCCACAGCCCCCATAGAACCATGTTAGCCACCATGGGTAGAAAAGGATCATGCTTTTTAGATGAACCCTTTTCAGATTAGACTAGTGGATCCATTAGGCAGTTCAGGTCTTATACCTTTGGCCAGGTATAAGATGCTCTGGCAGCGTGAGGTCGATCGCTGTATCATCACTATAGCTCTTATGTGATGGTTGTCGGTTAGAGAAACTCCCACAGCAGTTATTGTATTTTCATACTCAGAGATTATTGTATTTTTATATACATCAGTTCATTGTATTTCTATATACATTTCAGGCTTATCGTACCTTTGCATACACACAGAGTTTATAGCATGTTTTAAACAGTCTTTCTTTATATCGCACTTGTTTTAAATTGCCTTATATTGAAAGAAGTCAGTCAGGTTGAGTTGAGTTGAGCCAGGTAAGCTATTCAGTTTCTTCCAGATTTCTCCTTCTAGCCTTTGTTGCTTAGTTTTCCAGCTTGCATACTCGTACATTCCATGTACTGATGCCAGTTGGCCTGCATCGTTTCATGATGCAGATTCAGGTATCCCAGATCAGCAGCCTGCACGTCGTTGATCCAGCTAAGCACTCCAGAGTCAGTGGTGAGCCTCCTTGCATTCCGGAGGGCTCAATTATTGTGTGTTCTTAGTTTTTGATTTTATTAGGATGTTGCGGGGTCTGTCCCAACATCCATCTCAGTATTTTTAGAGGCTTCATAGACCAACAGTCAGTTAGCTAGTTTTGAGTCTTTTATCTATGTATATATGTAAATATCCTATTTTGAGACTCGGGTTGCCTTATGGCCATACTTTATAAGTCAAGTTGTTTTGTAATATTGCATCGCTTTGAGTTATTCTGTTGAGTTAGGTTTCCGCTGAGTTAAGAAAGCCAGGCCAAGGGTTCGCTTGGGGCCAGAAATGGTCTCTGGGTGCCGGTCCCGCCCGGGGTGTAGGCTCGGGGCGTGACACCATTTCCTTTTTGGTCAGTCCCAAAAAGAATGTCACATTTCCTTATATGGTAAGTATTTAAAGGTACAATTCCTCTTTTACCCTTGTTGGTCTCACTTAATCTTAAAATAATATTCCAATACATTTATGAGGAGAGAGAAAAATGAATCTACTTTTTAAAGGGCAATTTGGTAAACATTTCAAAGTCTTCATTTATTTCTTAAACTCCGTGCCTGGTCAAATGTTGCCACATAAAATGGGATGGAGGGAGTATTACATAGGATATAATACCATGGGATAAGTCACATAAAGACACAAATATCCCTCAAATCATTTTAATTATTTTTTTCATTTTCTTGATTTTATGTTTTATATTTGTACTAGTAAATTTATTTAAATAAATTAGCTTACAGTAGAGAGAGTTGTTTGTTACTAAATATATCTAATACAAATCAATACAAATTTAAAATGTGAGTTATTTAGCATTTACTAATTAAAAGGCAAATATATCACTAATTTATTCGTATTTTGAACAATTTAAAAAATGACATACATATTAAAACTATAACTTGCAATTTTTATGTGTAAATGTAGATGGTTTATTCAATTTTACCATTGTTGATCGTCTTTTTAATTTTAAAAGTAGTTGGTTTATCTTTTTTAAATTGAAAATTGACATTTTGTGAGTGATCAATTTATTAAGATGAACATTATTTATTCTCAAATAATTCAAGTAGAAATTTGAAAAAGTGACAACAAAATTATTCTTCTCATAGCTAGTTAGAAGGCCATAAACAAATATTTTCCGACAATTATCTACCTTGACTCAATTACATAATAATTCAAGGGTATAATTGGAAAGAAGATTTTTAAAGAATTTTAATCCAAACACAAGTTGGAATGGAAACAATGAATTAAACACTTGATAAGAATATACCCTGCATTACTAATCCCTGCACTACTAATTCCTGCATTACTAATCCGTGCGCTATTCATTTTTGTACCAAACGACCCCTAAAATACAATACCTACTCTGTATTGTATCTCAATTGTTCTTCTTTCCCAGTCCACAACAGTTTAATTCTTGTGTCACAAGGATGTATTTCAACAATGAATTGTCTGATCTGAAAGATCGTCTCCGTAGCAGACTGCAAGATTCAAATTACTCGGATGTTGCAAGGGATCGAATAAATTTCATTTTATGGGAGTTAAAATTCCTTCATTGTTTTCTCCATTTGAAAAGCTTACCTTTTGCAAGTGAATGCAGTATGCTAGATGTCTCACAGAAAATGATAGAAATTTTGAAAAGTAGAATACTTAACATTTGTCCAGATTCAGGAATACAATACTGGAAGAGGAACTTAAGTATGAAGAGTCTGTATCTTGAAGAAGTTAGGGTTACTTTGGATTCATTTGGCTACCGGAAGGAGGTAATTTGGAAGCTAAGCAAGAATTCAGAGCTGAATACTCTTTTCCAAATACATCACTTGCAGCCAACAAGGTGGATGATGTTAGCCCCAAATTTGTGATGGAAGTCATCGATGTTTTTGTGGAGAACCTCAATGTTCTAGTGAAGATCAATGATCCATATTCGTGGCTTTTTGTTCCAGTACACAAGAAACAAATAGAACAAGTGTTAAAGGAGTTGAAGTTATTGAGATTTTTTGTCTGCTTTGTTTCAAACAAATGTATAGAGCCTCGATACCGATATACTACTTTTTATACTCATGCTTTAATTGAGGCTAGCCACATTGCAATGGTTGTCTGGTTGCATTTGCCAGTCGTCCATGACAACGGAAATCAAGACTTGGCTCCAACTGAAGTCAGTCGTTTGCGTTCTGATTTCATGGAAAAGAAGATTAAGTCCATTCAGCCAGACATCAGCCGCAACAATATTTATATTGATGTCCTGCAAGCTTTGAAGTCGACCATACCACAAGCTCAAAAGAAGCATGCAGCTGAGAGTGGCATTGTGGAGATTCCGACACACAGTCTGATGGTTGGTTTGAGTGATCAAATGGCTAACCTTCAGGAGATGCTCTGCCTTCTAAAAGACAATCTCATTCATCTGCCAATACTAGATCTGGAATTTCATCTTCAAGATATGGATTCTGTTATTATTGATGCTGGACTTCTTATTTACTCATTCTATGATATGAAGGGGGAGAAGGAAGACACAACGTTGGAGGATATCAACCGGAAGCTTGGTTTTGGGCTAAGAATAGCAAAAATGTGTGGACAACTCCCTCTTTCAATTGTTTTGGTGGCTGGTATTCTGTCAGAGATGGAAAAGGAAGTAGAATGTTGGGAACAAGTGGCCAACAATTTGGGTACCCACATTCACAATGACTCAATAGCCATTGTAGACCAAAGTTATCATGTTTTACCCTGTCATCTTAAGTCTTGCTTCCTTTATTTTGGAGCATTTTTAGAGGATAGAGTGATTGATATTTCAAGGTTAATAAGGTTATGGATATCAGAATCATTTATAAAAAGTTGTGAAGGCAGGAGGTTGGAGGATATAGCAGAAGGTTACTTGGAGAATCTTATTGGAAGAAATCTAGTAATGGTTACTCAGAGGGCCGATTCAGATGGTAAGGTCAAAGCATGTCGCCTTCATGATGTATTACTCGACTTCTGCAAGGAAAGAGCAGCTGAGGAGAATTTTCTACTTTGGATAAAACGGTAATATGATAAGTAATGGTACTTTCAATCAATCAAGTATTTCAAGTTATATTTGAAAATTAATGTTATGATTTTGCTAATTGATATATTCACAGGGATCAGATTACCAAAGCTGCTTACTCTCGCAAGCAGCATACTCACTTGGCCTTAACTGAAATGGATAATCTTTTAGAATGGAGTACGTCTGGCTCACTTGTTGGCTCTGTACTTTTTAAGAATTATGGCCCATACTTCATCCGTAGTCTCTTATCCTCTCATGCTTTTGAAATTTCACACATTTTACCACATTTCAAGTTTCTAAAGTACTGGATTTGGAACACCGGGTTGTTATTGATTTTATTCCAACTGAGCTCCCTTACTTGAGGTATTTCTCTGCGCTCATTGATCAGAATTCAATTCCTTCAAGCATATCCAATCTTTGGAACCTTGAAACTCTTATATTAAAGGGTACATCAGCTAAGACACTATTACTACCTAGTACAGTTTGGGATATGGTTAAATTGAGATATCTGTATATTCCTAACTTCAGCCCTGAAAATAAAAAAGCATTACTCGAGAACTCTCCAAAACTTGATGATTTGGAAACCCTTTCCAATCCATATTTCGCTCGTGTTGAGGATGCAGAATTGATGCTGAGAAAAACACCTAATTTTCGAAAACTGATATGTGAAGTCGAGTGCGTAGAATACCCCCCATCAGTACCATGTGTTGAATTTTCCAATAAGGCTTGAAATACTAAAGCTTTACCGATCAAAAGCCTCTAAAACCATCCCACTTTGCATCTCGGCACCAAATCTCAAATACCTGAAACTCTCTGGCTTTTACCTGGATTCTCAGTACTTATCAGAAACTGCTGATCATCTCAAGCACCTTGAGGTTCTCAAACTGTACAACGTTGAATTTGGTGATTACAGGGAATGGGAAATTAGCAATGGCAAGTTCCCTCAACTCAAAATCTTGAAACTAGAAAATTTGTCCTTGATGAAATGGATTGTAGCCGATGATGCCTTTCTTAATCTTGAACAATTGGTCTTGCATGATTGTCCAGATCTTATGGAGATCCCTTCTTGTTTCATGGACATCCTTTCTCTCAATTACATTGAGGTAGACATGTCCAACAAGTTTGTTGTTATGTCAGCCAAGAGTATAGAAGAAACACAAGTCGAAGATAATCAAAATACTAATTTCATGCCCGTCATCATCAAGGTACACTACTGGGAAAAGCTTTATTCTGTATGAATTTGATGAATCAGAAATAACAGTTTTCAACTTTATTACTGTTTTCACTGTTATCTTTAACTGCGCGTGGCCTCATTTTACATTTGGATTTTCTCTAGTATTTCATGCAGAAAATGGTGTTGAAATTCGATACATCTAATGAAAAAGAGATAAGTAAGGCATTTGATAGATTAGTCTCTCTTCAAGGTACTGATTATTTTTTCTTTCTTTCCTTTTTTTTTTTTAGTACACCAAATGAATTGATTCATATTTTTTGCCTTTTTGATATGAAAGGGATACAATCAATTGCAATTGATAAGAATGAGAAGAAATTTACTGTGATTGGAGATATGGATGCTGATGAAGTTCGATTAGTTGTGAGCAAACTGAGAAAGCGTGGCATGCTGTAACGAAATGCTGAGCTCTGGTGAACTCAACCATGATGGATATCATTGTCTTCAAGTTGGGGTAACTCAAAGACTTGGGAATATAAACCTTGGGAGGTTTGTGTAGTTATAGGAATAAGAGCTAATTACTTAGGTTACTGAGTTTGTAAACTTAAGTTGTTGCTGGCTCATTGTGTCGAGTAAAGTTTGGGCCAAGTACAAGTCATGTTTTTTTTTTGGCATAATACATATATTGGCCCCTAAACTTGGCTTCAAATTTTAACTTTGACCTCCAACTTTCATAATGCACAAATAGGCACTTTAACTATCCTACCTTTAAATAAATAAACACGCGATTTTTGGAGCCAAAAGCGTGAAATGCAAGCGCTGCCACGTGTATTAGTGACCCACTCAATGGCTGCCAACTATTCAATGCATGTGGGCCCGTTTTCCTGTCTATTTGACACCTTTTTAATTTGCCATGCATTTATTTTAATGGATATGGACCCCACCTCACTAATTCCATTCCCTTCTCTTTATTTTTGCCTCACAACTTCTTCCTTCACTTTCATTTTGTGGTAAATTAATATTTGAAAATGTCAATTATTCAATTTATAATTTATTTGTCTTATTTCTTTTTTTAATTTATGTGTATTCAAAGATTACATTTAAGATACTATAAATTATTAGACTTAATATTTAAAAAAATTTATTACAAATTTGAAAATTACGTAATATACACTATTAATTACAATAATTACTAATTTAAAATATTTTTTCAATCTAATAAGAGCCTACAAACACACTATACGTTATATTTAAAAGTACTATAAATCATAATTAAAATATATTTTTTTTAGAAAATTTTTTGTTGACTCTTGAAATTCTATTGGTGACACATGAATTTGAATAGATGGAACAATATATATTATTGAAAGTTAACAATACTATAAGTTATTCGAAAATGACGTTAATGATTTTTATAAATTATAACAAATTAGCAACTAAAATATTTTTGAAAAAACATACAAAAAATTAGTTGATGAATCAGCCACCACACCGTGGACATGTATGCTTTTTGTGATTAAAATTGAGTTTAAGGGTTATTTTGGTCATTTAAGGATTTTTCTTTAAACTTCAAGCTTTATTAATAGTGATGTATTCATTTTAGAGTTAACATGAACATTTACTACCATATAAATATATAAAATTTATTCAAATTTAAAATTTAAAACTATTTATTTAACGTCAATTAAAAATTAACTTTTAAATTAATTATTAGCACGGGCTCTTCATCACTAGTATATAATATAATAAGCGGGAATAGAGAGGACCTTGGGGTCGACACGTGTTCCTTTTTCCTTCTGGACAAAAAAAGACTATACAGGCAGGAGGTCAACCTGTAAAAAAAAAGGGGGACCCATATTTTACTATTGAAGGATGCGTGTTTCTTTTAAATTTCTTTTACCATACTAAATAATTGTATAAAATATTATAAATCACGATAATTAATTACTTAAATATTTAAAAGATATAAAAATATATAAAAGATCTGATTGACTCTTCAAATTTTACCGGTGACGCATAAATTCGGACAAATGAAATAATATATATTATTTGAAAATTTCGTACTATAAATTACAGTAATTAACAGCTAGAAATATTTCAAAGACAAAAAAAATTGATTGAATCTCAAAAAAAAAATTTAGTACTACACGTGTTCCTTTTTCCTTCTTGCCAAAAAAAAACTTCATTATAATTTTTTTTCGTAATAACAAAATTTTTTATTAAATGTCACTTGCATTTTGTAGTAAACAACAAATAATGCAAAAAAGAGGGGAAAATTGTTGAAAAGAATATAAAAAGGGTTTAATTGTCCTTTCAATGCTTTTTTTACTGTTGACCCGCTGAATTTTTACATCTGACGCGCCTAATTTGAGTGTATTTCACGCATTTTGCCAGGTAGGATCCGAGTGTTTTTTTGTTTAAGTTTTGGATAGTTAAAGTGCCTATTTGTGCACTTACAAAGTTAAAATTTGAAGCCAAGTTTAGGGGTCAATATATGTATTATGCCTATTTTTTTTACATCCTTATGAGTGGGGTGTTTTCCATGTAAAAGTGAAGTCTTCTTTATCTTTTGCACTTACGGTCTGTTTAAGAAACATGTTAGGTGACTTGTTTCACTTGTAGGTACCTTTCAATTGCTAAGCTTTGCACCGCTCAAACCACCCATCACATTCAAAATAATGTGCATATAAGAGTAGAAATAAAGGAAAAGACATAAATTCCCCTCTAAACTTGTTTCGAAAAGTCAGTTACACACTTAAACTATTATGACAACATATTACACACATTTACTATTTTAAACTGAATTTAATACCACCCTGAGACGTGTAACACCACTCTCACAGCATGTAGTGTATTACACTTGCTGCCACATAAGCACTATGTCAATACCACGTCAGATTTTATAATTCTTATTTTTTTTTTGTTTTCTTTTCTTTATTAATTAACATTCTTTTTGTTAACTCTATTTTACACTAATTAATCTGTAATTAATTATTAAAATTCTCTAATAATTATATCTTCTTTATCACTAAATCTCACCCACTTTATCTCTAATCTTATCGGAAAAATCATTCATTTGATTTATATCACGATTTTCTTTGTCTTCTCCGGCGAAGAACAACCAACCCATCACCACTATAAGCCCACCTCCACAACTCCATTCGTTCTTCTTTCTGACAAACCATTAGCCACCAAACAATCACCTAAACCACCACAAAACAGTCACTCAAAATTCAAATCAATCACCGAAAAACACCAAATCAGACCTCATTACCTTATCCCTTTGCGATCTTATTATTTTGATTTCTTTTCTAGGTGCGTTGGCAAGCTCAAAGCTTCAGCCATGGCTCCAATGAAGTTCCAAAGAGCCCCACACTTCCAGATCTGAACAACCAACAAATAACCACAACCAATAACACCAGTATTGTGATGAAAATTAAAGAATGAAGAAGAAGAGGGTAATGGAAGGGGAAGGAAGATTTTGATTTTTTAATTTTTTTAAACTTTAATTTTTTCTGACCAAGGTCGTCTCAACCCCTAAGCCACTAAAGCCACCGCTTGGGGACTCATATTTTTAGGGGCCCCATTTTTAATTTTTCTTTACTTATAAATATTATTTTTTTAAAAAAATTATATGTACTGTGCATGCTATGATTTCTACTAAGAAAATTGCATATGAAATAAATATAGAACCTGAATTTTGTAAGAAACAGTTTGATGAAAATATTGATAACAAAATCACAAAGTCCCTTGAAATTAGAGTTGATTACTATATATATATAGTAGATCAAGGTATTTTTTCACTTCAAAATAGAATTGAAGCATATGAAAATATTTTTGGTTTCTTATTTAGTGGTAAATTGAGATCACTAGATGAAGAGAATTTTTAAAAAAATTGTTTTAACCTTAAATTTTCTTTAACACATAATAGTTATTTTGATATTGATGATTTAAATTTATTTTTTGAATTAAAAGTGTTAAGAGAAATAATATACGTGGAAGATAATGATGTAATGAAAATACTCAATGAAATAAAAAGACTTGATTTTTTTCAAAATATAAATATTGCTTATAGAATAATGTTAATTGTTCTTGTAACCGTTGTCTCAGCCCAAAGAATTTTTTTGAAACTAAAATTGATTAAATCTTATTTAAAATCAACAATGTCTCAAGAGAGATTGAATGAGTTAGCTATATTATCAATTAAAAATGAATTATTAAAAAAATCTATTATAAAATAGTAGTCAATGACTTCGCATCTAAAAAAAGCTAAAAATCTCTTAAATTTCGCTTCAGTCCCCCAATCTTATTGAGTCTGCCCTGTTTCTGACGCGCTAGTTTTTTATTTATTTTTATTATTTTGCCACATCAGTTTTAGGGAGTAAATAAATTCATTTTTAAGTAGTAAAGGTGTGCAATAGATCATCGTGATAATTTAAGTTTGTAACTGATTTTTCGAAACAAATTCAAGTGGAATCTACGTCTTTTCACAAGTTTATCTGTATACCTATGACCACTGTTTTCTTGAGGAGAACAGTTCAGCTGATTGCTGCAATGGTTGGACCCAACTGATCAGTCCAAACATCTTGCATCATCTTGAAATTAATACGAGTATTCAAGTGTATGTGAATATTTGTTATCGCCTCATATATAGACATTTGTCATTTCTTTTTACAGATTAGAAAAAGGAAAGTACATCACATAAATTGGAACATAGAAAATAATATTCGGCGTAATACATAAATAGGATCCTTAACTTGACTTCAACTTATAAGTTTGATTTTTAACTTTTGATAGTGCACAAAGAGACACTTTAACTATCCAAAATTTAAAAAAAAAACACTCGAGTATTTCAGGCAAAACGCATGATATACAAATGTTCTGACGTGGATAAGTGAACCACTCAGTTGCTGCCAACTAACTAAAATAAATACACCTAGATTTTAAAAATAATAAAAATAAATTATAATATAGAATAAGGTGAAAGTGAAAAAAAAAATCATTTTTAGGAAAAAAATTAGTGCTCTTCCCCTCTTTCTTCTCAAAAAAATTCTAATCTAAATTTCTGAAATTCGTTCCCCTTGTATTCAAATCAAGGAAAAAATTGTTTAAGATATATATATATATATATATACTGAAATTTCATATACTTGAACGATTACCTATTCTTCTTCCTCAATTTAGTCAAGATATCAAGCTGGGAGACTTATTATTTCATTACTATATTATAGAAGACTCTAGGAATTACTACCATTGTACCAATAAGATCACTACAAATGTCCAATATATTTATAAAATATATAAGTGGGCCCCACCACCTTCCACATAAATACTACATATTATATATTATTAATTACTATACTATAAATCACTACTAATATCCAATATATTTATCAAGCTATATAAGTGGGCCCCACCACCTTCCACTTAAATACTACATATTATATATTAATTACTATACTATAAATGACTTAAATGCTCCATATTATCTATTACAATAATTAACAATTATTTGACACTTTTAAATTCTATCAATGCCATATAAATTAGGATAAAAAACCTAACATATAATATTTAAATATATTTAAAAATAATATAAATAATACTATACATTACAATAATTAACAGTTTAATTATTTAAAACTTATATAAAAAAATTAATTGACTCTCTAAACTCTATTGGTACCACATAAAATGGATTATATAATAAACATATATTGTTTGAAATTGACAAAAAAGAAACAATAAATTACAATAATTAATAAAAAAAAATAGTTCACTCCAAAAAATCTATCAATTAACAACATATATTGTTTGAAATTGACGAAAAAGAAACTATAAATTACAATAATTAACAAAATAAATCTCTCGACTCTAACAAATCTATCAATTAATGCCACATAAATTGGGACATGGCAAATAACATATATTATTAAAAAAAATTAGGTTCAAAATGTACTAAAAAATACAATAATTAACAACTTAATATATTAAAGAGACATTTAAAAAAGGGTTAATATTTGAAATTCTGCACTTGCCACATAAATTAGAACAAAGAGAGTAATAATATTATTTTCAAAATTATGTAAAAAAAAGTACTACAAATCACAATAGCTAACAATTTAAAATATTTTTAAAATCATATAAAAATTTCAATAACTTCTCAAATTCCATAATATGACATAAATTTAAAAAAAAGTGTTATAAATCATAATAAATAGTACAATATTTAAACTACTTTAAAAGCATTATAAATTGTAATAAATAATACAACAATTTAAATTACTTAAAATTTAACGACTTAATTTTTTTTTTAAAAATGTATTAAAATTTTGGTTAATTGTCAAAACTTTACATGTGCCACATAAATTGGGACATGGACAGTCACACATATTTTTTTAAAAAAATTACATTAAAAGTATTCTATCAATTAACAACATATATTGTTTGAAATTGACGAAAAAGAAACTATAAATTACAATAATTAACAAAATAAATCTCTCGACTCCAACAAATCTATCAATTAATGCCACATAAATTGGGACATGGCAAATAACATATATTATTAAAAAATTAGGTTCAAAATGTACTATAAAATACAATAATTAACAACTTAATATATTAAAGAGACATATAAAAAATGGTTAATATTTGAAATTCTGCATGTGCCACATAAATTAGAACAAATAGAGTAATAAATATTATTTTCAAAATTATGTTAAAAAAAAGTACTACAAATCACAATAGCTAACAATTTAAAATATTTTTAAAATCATATAAAAATTTCAATAACTTCTCAAATTCCATAATATGACATAAATTTAAAAAAAAAGTGTTATAAATCATAATAAATAGTACAATATTTAAACTACTTTAAAAGCATTATAAATTGTAATAAATAATACAACAATTTAAATTACTTAAAATTTAACGACTTAAAAATATTTTTTTAAATGTATTAAAATTTTGGTTAATTGTCAAAACTTTACATGTGCCACATAAATTGGGACATGGACAGTCACACATATTTTTTTAAAAAAATTACATTAAAAGTATTCTATCAATTAACAACATATATTGTTTGAAATTGACGAAAAAGAAACTATAAATTACAATAATTAACAAAATAAATCTCTCGACTCCAACAAATCTATCAATTAATGCCACATAAATTGGGACATGGCAAATAACATATATTATTAAAAAATTAGGTTCAAAATGTACTATAAAATACAATAATTAACAACTTAGTATATTAAAGAGACATATAAAAAAAGGTTAATATTTGAAATTCTGCGTGTGCCACATAAATTAGAACAAACAGAGTAATAAATATTATTTTCAAAATTATGTTAAAAAAAAGTACTACAAATCACAATAGCTAAAAATTTAAAATATTTTTAAAATCATATAAAAATTTCAATAACTTCTCAAATTCCATAATATGACATAAATTAAAATAAAAAAATAATATTTATTGGGCCCCGTGTTGGCACGGGGTCCTATATCTAGTATATAGATATGTCCCTTTGAGAACTAGAGAGGTTTAAGTTAAAAAGATTAAGATCCAATAATGCATATAAACATTTGTCTTTTTTCCAAAGGGGACTGGACTATATATATATACTAGAGGGGCATGGCCCGTGCTCCAACATTTAATATTTTAAAGTAATAGTTGCTTTGCAGTCATTTGATGTAAAAAATGGGGAAGTTGTCGAAAAGAAAACATAATGCCACTACGTTAATGTAAAAGTAGGTCGCATAAGTACTTAATTACACTGGAGAATGCCTTCCCAAGTAATATAGGCATTGCACATATCCAAAACAAAACTACACCAATATATAATGACTTATAAAACTGAACTTAGACAATCAAGTTCCATAGAAACACTACATTGTTTCAGCTCTTTACACAAAAGAAAAAAAAACATCAAATGAAAGCAGCACCGCGGAGTCAAATTCACCTTCTACCCGCATAAATCAGCTTTTGATCTAGTAATAAACCATTAAGAAACTCTTGCAAAAGCAAGCTAGGACAAACAATCAACATAAATTACAAAATCATAAAAGATCACATAGCATGTATCATACTATTAACTTTTGCTTCCATCCTCATCTCATAACCATTTATGTGCTATTAGTTCTTTCTCAATCATGACATAGACCTGTACAATTTCACAATGTCAAAGTAAGAGATTGACAATCTCATACAAACAAAGCACCTAAACCCAAAATGACCAAACAAACTATACTACTTCAGAGTTGTAGCTCTTACTATTCGGTCCTATGACATATAAACTGCACAAACATAATAAACTTTGTATGTTCTATAAAAAAACAAAATAAGCAACAAATAAAAACAAAAACAAGTTAAAACAGTCTTCTCATAGTAGAAGTACACTCATGTCTAAATCTCTTAGGGCCCTTTAGAGGAGCTCAATTAACACATAAAATCAGTTAGCAGTCATTATTATTATACAAACTACAATTCGACAACTCTTTTTTCACAGAAAATCTATTACAGGGACACAAAATTTAAAGGGTGCGAAAAATAATTTGGAATGTACTTAAAGGGCTTAGAAATAGAACTCACATTTATTCTTGAATAATAATTGTCTCTTCTCCAACAGACAACATGAAAGTTAAGTGACATTGTGCAGTCAAAGTCTCATTCAGAAATGTTGGAAATTTTACTGAGCTTATTCCTTCTTCTTCAGCCCAGTAAAGCTATGCATTTTTTTCTATATCCTGGTTAGTTGGTCAACTGTAGATTTATGCATATCTTCTCATCATGAAATATTTCACATAAAAATAAATCAACTGAAGAAGGAAGATTAATGAACATTACAACCTCATCTTCAAGACAAACTCTGTATAAAGAAGGTACCACCAAGTCAAGCAGGGATATATTTTGTTTTCATAAATTAAAATCCAATCTACTGTAATGTGTCAGCCAAAAAAAATCTTGAAATGTCAACACATGGATGACACGAGCATAGTTGTTCAGTTTCTTCAACTGTGCATGTATATCTTCTTTATTCATCAACCTCATATATTCTAGGAGTGCTTCATAATAGCCTCTTCCTTGGACTTGCTCCCGTTCCTGTAGAACCTCTTCAACTCTTCATTGACATGTCGAGCTCAATTAAAATTGAGTCAACGAGACCAAGAAGTGTCATAACATATCCAACTACCACCATTGAAGGTGTTCCAATTATATTGATCGTCTCACATGTTTTTCTCTTGTGGAGTCTTCCAATTCAGCACATAATATATCAAGATCAATATTTAACATCAATATGGTAGTATTATGGGAATCTTCATTAACTTTTATTTATGATGGGTAAAATTTATGTTGCTCGGACTCTTTAAAAATGTCATCGGGTGTGTGTCGGATCCTTCAAAAGTAGTGCGTTTTTGGAGGATCCAACAAAGATGCAACAACATTTTTGGAGAGTCCAAACAACGTAGGATAAAACAATACTTTGTAATTAAGAAACATGATATGTATTTATATCTACATTCAGGTTCATAGCCACCAGCTACCTTTGAATAGGTACTTAATTACTAATACGAAGCAACACACACAAAGAGAATTCTTATAGAATCACACATCAGAATATAAAAGAACATCACACAACGGACCTGCAAATTTTACAGAATACTACAAGATGTAAAGTCAAAACTGCATAGTACATGATGGGATAATTCTTGTAGTATCCTATGAAATAGGTAAAAATATTAACGTTGCATCTTAAAAGATATTTAACAACCTACGTAATTTAATACTACAGTCTAAAATATATAGAATATGTGGTTGCCCTGACATATGCACACCACCATCATAGCTAAGACAATTTACAGAAGAATATGATGTAAACACTTGCTCAATATTTCACTTATCAGATTTCATTGTGGAAGACACAATTTTTCCTGACGAAGTTGTCATGATATACCCGATCCCTGATATGACCAGTGAGAAGCTACGTTCTATTTAGATTTATTTAAACTTTCAAGAAGCTTCTCAAAATTGAGAGCTTAAAATAAAGTGAAAGTGCCAAAATTCGCCAAATGGCACTGATGTTATTCCTATTCCCTTCTATGTCGAATAATTATTTTACACAATCTTTTTTTGTTTCCAGGGCCCTCTTAGAAATGAAATGCAACATATCTTAAAACATACTTGAACTGAAAAGGTGTTCCTTAACAAATTCACAAGAACTGTGTTGGTACTTCACATGTTTTCACACAGAAAATGCAGTACAGAATTGTGGCAGAAAATGATACCTTGCATTAGCAATAAGATAATTCAAATCTTGAATGGTAGTTGGCCTCAGACTCGGGCACGATCATCAGTTGTCCTAGAGATTTCCCTGCTAGAATCTAAAAAGGACAAAGACTATTTTAAATAAGATAATCGGACACATCATCAAACATCTTGAGTGCATATTCGGGACGATTTAATTTTACACGTCAATTTTTCACCTTAAATTTTCAGCAGGATAATTTAGTTAGACACTAGTTAGATAATAACAAAGATAAAATTCATTGAAGAGATCACATATGCAAATCGAGTACAATTACATTAAAGTCAAAATTTCATGAAGAAATTACGTTTAAAAGAATTATAAACACAAAAAAATGTTATTATTAATAAAGCAAGGCCGTGATAAACTCAACCAAGAGTCATCCAATTTTCAGAAGTGAGTGAGAGGTGCAAAGTAACAGAAAAATTGAAGAAAACTGTAGACATACCTTCGAAGCAGGAAACCCAAATCTTGTGAAGCATTGATTCTAACATTTAAGATAGTAAATCCTAAAATAAGGCTGCAATTAAGAGATGATACTATTTAGTGAGTCTAATATGCCGGAATTTACTCCAAAAGATAGATTTATCTCATCTGTCAAACTCGAAGCTTAAAACGTTTGCGAAAATATGATCTTTGGAGAATGATCAAGCTTAGGTTCAAATTTAAAAATAAAGTAGTTTTTTCAAATTTCGGAATTCTCAATAGCAGAGTCAATTATAATGGGCTTAATCATACCACTTACATTTTTGTGAGTTGTGATTTGCCTCCTCCCAAAAGTAGCTATCTATCTGCATATTAATTTCATAAACATCCTATTCATTTTCATTAACTGTAATACACAGTGGCAATGAACTCATAATTCTATTGAACATTTGTTGAATAGTAATTAATCATTATTAGTAGTTCGAGTACTTGTTGATATAAACAAACTTCATTTTAATATAAATAATCATCGGGCTCTTAAAAAATTGTTACGTGAGAAAGAGGACATAATATAATTCCAGCATTCATATGGTTGTTTTCGGTATTTCATTCTCTCATTTATAAAACAGCTTGAGAGTAAAAGAAACTAAACAACAATATGTAATCAATGGTGAAAATTCCATAGCAAGTTTGTTTTGGAGATTACACACAATATTTTCACATTGAACTTTCTAATTTAGTATCTGAAATCGTCATCATTAATTCTTTCTTCTGTGAATTCTAACTCATCTAGAGTTATCAAAAGCAAGTTGAAAGATATTTCAAATGAAATCAAATTTCTCGATAATTTTTGAACTTCAAGTATGCTGATTATAACCAGTAAGCAGTTTTTGCATGTTATAAAGGTATGAACTGATATAACATGATCGCTTTCTTTATGAAATAACATAAGCATGTTATGGACACTATAATAATGTCTACAGGTGCAATTTTGCTTAACATGATATTGGAATCTTAATACATAACAATGCCACAAAGTAAGGATAAGCTTAGAAGCAACTATTTCCCTACAATGCTAGGGCTAGCAGTTAATGGTTTTGAATAGCCATTTCACAATTTGGAGTCTCCTGAAAAACACAAAATTCAAGAAACTTCAAACGATAATTAAAAGACATACATGAAAAGTGATGTGCAAACAGTGGAAACTAAATCAACAAGAGAAGCACTAAATTAGCAGTACAAATAAAGTACTAAAAATTGGTCCTAGTACCATTCATGTTCAAAGAACTTTGAAGCGGATGCAATGAGCAAAAATCTCACTTTTGGACCTTAAGGGCACAAACAGTCCAACCCGAGACAGACTTATCTTGTATGTAAAGGTTTTACACACTACAAATTCATAACAAAAAAAAACCAACTTTCTACTTATCCTATTATTTTATACCTCAAAAGAGATTCCACTTTATGATGCCGGTAACATGCAAGGAGTAAACTGTTCCAAATACTTTTTGAAGTCGTAAAATAGAAAGAAAGAAAACGAAAATTAGACTAACTTGAAATTGGTAGGCAGTGAAGCGGAGAATTGCTAAAGCTTGTTCCAGAAAAATTGGGAATTTTGAACAATTTCTTGGTATTCAGTTTCCGGCTTAGGGTGAGAGAGAGAGAGAGGCTCTCTTGGATAGCCTTGCGACTACAACTGCGATTTGTTCAAAAATTTCAGAAAAATAAACTGACGAAAATAATGAAAATGCGAACAAGTCTTCGATCAAGCTTCTTCAAGACTAATTTGGAGGAAGAAATGCATCAATTTTGAGGAGAAAAGAGAGAGATGTATATAAAGGAAAAGAAGCCTCAAGAAATTTGGGGACGGTAAGTGAAAACCAGCAGAAGGTAATAAACAAACAAAGATATATTACGTGTCTGTCGAAAATTGGAGGGCAAAATACATACACGTGGGCATTGAACTCAAAATAGGCCCAAGTTTATTGTACAATTTTTGCTACTTCTAGTACAACTGCATATAGCAGTGTTCGTACACCCTCAAGTGCCATTTCTAATAAAGAGTAATATATATAAAGATGTTATTGTGCTTTATGTATGGAAGAGCTAATAACGACCCCATATATCATCTAAGATAAGATATTTTAAATCATCTGATATTCGGTATACAAATTTACACTTAAAAAACCAAATAGGGAGGAAAGTCGGACGAAAAGCCTTAGAACAAACTAAAGTATACTCTTTGTTGAACCAAGTCTTTCAACAAATTAATTTATTAAGCCATCCATTCGTTGGTACCAGCTTGCATAAAGTAATTGTCTTTGTTTATTAGTAATAAAATACACATATATACTTTCTCCGTCCATTTTTATTTGTCATGTTATGTTTTTTAAAATTTAATTTGACTAATTTTCAAAATTAAATTAGATTACATTAATTTGATATTTTAAACAAAATATATAGCTATTCAAAAGCTATACGAAAAATACAATAAGTTACAGTTTTTTTGCATATCAATATGATGAAAAAAATACATCCTAAAATGTTAGTCAAAGTTTTTATTGTTTAACTCTAAAAAAAGAAAATTATGACAATTAAAAATGAACGAAGGTAGTATAATACGATATTTTATGTTTAGGTAAAGCGATTAGTAAGTACAGTTTCGTGGAAAATACATCGGTCTTTGAAAACAATAGTATATATTACTCCATATGTTTTTTTTTTTACCCTCTCTAGGAGCTCCCACTCCTTTTGCTCCCTTGGTGACTTGAACTCGTAACCTTCGGGTTGGAAGTGAAGGGTGCTTACCATCCGAGCAACTCTCTCTCGTCCTCCATATGTTTTAGTTTGTTTGTCTTACTTTTTTTTTTTTGGTCTTTTTCAGAAAGAATGTATCTTTCATTTTTTTTGTAACTCTATAATTTTAACTTTCCACCTAACATATTTACGACCACAAGATTAAAGAATATTTTAGGTAAATTCTACATAATTTTAGTTAAGGACTACAAGATTCAAAAGTTTCTCGTTACATTCTTAAACTACGTGTCAAATCAAAATTAGAAAAAATAAAGGAAAAAATACACAAATTGGACTCATTAGGCAAAGTATTTACGTAAATTAGACTCAACTCAATCAATATATTTATCCTGATTGGACTCACATCCCAAACTATTTACCTAACTGCCTCATTGTTCTATTCACTGAACCACTGTTGATACCATCGGAGTATATATATACTTTGATGGTATCTATATACTCTGAAAGTATCAAGCAGTAATTGAACAGTTTTTTACTGAAACATTGCCTCTTTCTCGTTGATGCCATCACAGTTATATATATATATACACTCTAATGGTAGCAAGGAGTAAGTGTAACTGAGTAGTGTTTTTACTGCAACACTGTTTCTTACTCTTTGATATCATCAAAGTATATATATACTATATACTTTGATGATATCAAGCAGTAAACACGAATTAATAGTTAATTGAAGTTGGAAATTTGGGAGTTCTTGATCTTCGTCAAGTGTTTTTGGTGTTCTTGAGGAGCAAGAAACAAAAAGAGTACATTTGATCCAAAATCTCGATTGAAAAATGTTAAAAGTTGTTTGGCATGATTGTGAGTCTTTTCTCAAACGACAATGCATAGATGAGCCAAACTTTTAGCGAATGTCATAAATGAGCCTTTTTTCAAAATTTGATGACATATTTGAACCTTTTTCCAAAATAAATAAAAAATTTAATAGACAAAACACCTTTTAGACTTCTTGACAAATACTTTTAAATATTCTTTGGCACTTTATCTTAGTATGCCAGCAATGACTTTGTATTTTGTTTGGCTGCCTCTCACTTTATTTGTCTGCCTTCCTTAAATACTTTTGAATATTCTATGAACTTTATCATAGTATGCCAACAATGACTTTGTATTGTATAAAGAAACTATACAATACTCTGAGTACTTTGTATTGTATCTGAATTGCTCTTCTTTCCCAGTCCACAACAGTGTGATTCTTGTGTCACAAGGATGTATTTCAACAATGAATTGTCTGATCTGAAAGATCGCTTCCTTAGATCACTGCGAGCCCAAAAATACCCGGATCGAATAAATTTCTTTCTTTGGGAATTAAAATTCCTTGATTGTTTTCTCCATTTACAGAACTTTGCTTTTGCAAGTGAATGTGGTATGCTACATGTCTCACAAAAAATGCTAAAAATTTTCAAGAGGATGTGTGCTACATTAAGATGCATCCGGCCGAATGCTGGTTCAGATAATGCATTTGCATACTGGAAGGAGGTAATTTGCAAGAGGCTGTGTGCTACCTTACTTAACACCCGGCCAGATGCTTGTTCAGATGATGGATTTGCATACTGGAAGGAGGTAATTTGGAAGACTAAGCAAGAATTCAGAGCTAAATACTCCTTTCCAAAAACACCACTTGCATCCAACAAGGTGGATGATGATGATATCAATATTCATAGCCCCAAATTTGTGATGGAATTCATCGATGCTGTTGTGGGGAATCTCAATGTTCTAGTCAAGATCAATGATCCATGTTCGTTGCTCTTTGTTCCAGGACCCAAGGAACAAATAGAATAAGTGTCAAAGGAGTTGAAGTTACTGAGATTTTTCGTCTGCTTTGTTTCAAACAAATGTATAGAGCCTCAATACCGACATACTACTTTTTATACTCGTGCTTTAATTGAGGCTAGCCACATCGCAATCGTTGTGTGGTTGCATTTGCCAGTATATGGAAACGGAAATCAAGACTTGGCTCCAAGTGAAGTCAGTCGTTTGCTTTCTGATTTCATCAGCCGCAACAGTAATTATATTGATGTCCTGAAAGCTTTGAAGTCCACCATACCACAAGCTCAAAATAAGCATGCAGCTGAGAGTGGCATTGTGGAGACTCCAACACACAATCTGATGGTTGGTTTGAGTGATCAAATGGTAAACCTTCAGGAGATGCTCTGCCTTCTAAGAGACAATCTCATTCATCTGCCAATACTAGATCTGGAATTTCATCTTCAAGACATGGATTCTGTTATTCTTGATGCCGGACTTCTTATTTACTCATTATATGATATTGAGGGTGAGAAGGAAGACACAGTATTGGATGATATGAACCGAGCACTTGGTTTGGATCTTCCAAGAAACATTGAGCCTATCAAGGTGAGGGTCTACCTTGTCATGCAAAAGGCAATTCATTGTAACTTGTCAAAGGTTCATGGACTAGGCTATGTCGATTCTCTATTGAAAAACCTGAAGGATTTCCAAGGCCATTATTCCCATTCACTTGCTTTCCTCAAGAATCAACTCCATGTTATTCAAACGGAATTTGAGAGCATGCAACCTTTCCTGAAGGTTGTTGTAGAAGAGCCACACAATAAGCTCAAGACACTGAATGAAGATTGTGCTACACAGATAATTAGGAAAGCATATGAGGTGGAATATGTAGTTGATGGTTGTATTAATAAAGTAGCTCCTCATTGGTGCCTAGAGCGTTGGCTCCTGGATATCATAGAGGAGATTACTTGTATCAAAGCAAAGATTCAGGAAAAGAACACGGTTGAGGATACAATGAAGACTGTCATTACTCATACATCATCACAATTGGCAAGGACACCAAGGATGAATGAAGAAATTGTGGGGTTTAAGGATGTCATAGAAAATTTAAGAAATCGACTACTGAATGGAACCAAAGGGCAAGATGTCATTTCAATTCACGGCATGCCAGGTCTAGGTAAGACGACTTTGGCCAACAGACTCTATTCTGACAGGTCAGTTGTCTCTCACTTTGATATTTGCGCACAATGTTGTGTGTCTCAAGTATATTCATATAAGGAATTGTTATTGGCCTTGCTATGTGATGCTGTCGGTGATGATTCTGCGCGTAGAAAACATAATGAGAATAAATTAGCTGATAAGCTTCGCAAAACTTTATTGTCCCGAAGGTATCTTATCCTTGTTGATGACGTGTGGGACAATAGTGCTTGGGATGATTTAAGAGGTTGTTTTCCAGATGCCAATAACAGAAGCAGAATCATTCTAACAACAAGACATCATGAAGTTGCCAAATATGCTAGTGTTCATAGTGATCCCCTTCATCTCCGTATGTTTGACGAAGATGAAAGTTGGAAGTTGCTTGAAAAGAAAGTGTTTGGTGAAAAAAGCTGCAGTTCTCCTCTCCTAAAAGATGTTGGGCTAAGAATAGCAAAAATGTGTGGACAACTCCCTCTTTCAATTGTTTTGGTGGCTGGTATTCTGTCAGAGATGGAAAAGGAAGTAGAATGTTGGGAACAAGTAGCCAACAATTTGGGTACCCACATTCACAATGACTCAAGAGCCATTGTAGACAAAAGTTATCATGTTTTACCCTGTCATCTTAAGTCTTGCTTCCTTTATTTTGGAGCATTTTTGGAGGATAGAGTTATTAATATTTCGAGGTTAATAAGGTTATGGATATCAGAATCATTTATAAAAAGAAGTGAAGGTAGGAGCTTGGAGGATATAGCAGAAGGTTACTTGGAGAATCTTATTGGAAGAAATCTAGTAATGGTTACTCAGAGGGCCATTTCAGATGGTAAGGTCAAAGCATGTCGCCTTCATGATGTATTACTCGACTTCTGCAAGGAAAGAGCAGCTGAGGAGAATTTTCTACTATGGTTAAAACGGTAATATGATAAGTGGTGTTACTTTCAATCAATCAAGTATTTCAAGTTATATTTGAAAATTAATGATATGATTTTGCTAATTGATATATTCACAGGGATCAGATCAGTACCAAAGCTGTTTACTCTCACAAGCAGCATGCTCACTTGGCCTTCACTGAAATGGATAATCTTGTTGAATGGAGTGCGTCTTGTTCACTTGTTGGCTCTGTACTTTTTAAGAATCCTGACTCATACTTATACTCTCCTGCTTTTTCAACTTCACTCATTTTATTAAATTTTAAGTTTCTAAAAGCATTGGATTTGGAGCACCAGGTTGTTATTGATTTTATTCCAACTGAGCTCTTTTATTTGAGGTATTTATCTGCATCCATTGAACAGAATTCAATTCCTTCAAGCATATCCAATCTTTGGAACCTTGAAACTCTTATATTAAAGAGTACACCAGTTGGGAGACATAACACGCTATTACTACCTAGTACAATTTGGGATATGGTTAAATTGAGACATCTGCATATTCCTAAATTCAGTCCAGAAAATGAAGAAGCATTACTTGAGAACTCTGCAAGACTTTATGATTTGGAAACCATTTCCACTCCATATTTCTCTAGTGTTGAGGATGCAGAATTGATTCTGAGAAAAACACCTAATCTTCGAAAACTGATATGTGAAGTTGAATGTTTAGAATACCCTCCTCAGTACCATGTGTTAAATTTTCCAATACGGCTTGAAATACTAAAGCTTTATCGATCAAAAGCCTTTAAAACCATCCCATTTTGCATCTCTGCACCAAATCTCAAATACTTGAAACTCTCTGGCTTTTACTTGGATTCTCAGTACTTATCAGAAACTGTTGATCATCTCAAGCACCTTGAGGTACTCAAACTGTGCGACCTTGAATTTGGTGATCATAGGGAATGGAAAGTGAGCAATGGCATGTTCCCTCAACTCAAAATCTTGAAACTAGAATATTTGTCCTTGATGAAATGGATTGTTGCCGATGATGCCTTTCCTAACCTTGAACAATTGGTTTTGAATGGATGTCAAGATCTTATGGAGATCCCTTCTTGTTTCATGGACATCCTTTCTCTCAAGTACATTGAGGTAGACATGTCCAACAAGTCTGTTGTTAAGTCAGCCAAGAATATAGAAGAAACACAAGTCGAAGATAATCAAAATACTAATTTCAAGCTCGTCATCATCAAGGTACACTACTGGGAAAAGCTTTATTCTGCATGATATTGATGAATCAGAAATAACGGCTTTAAACTTTATGAACTGTTTTCACTGTTATCTTTACCTGGTGGCCTCGTTTTACATTTGGGTTTTTCTCTTGGTTTTCTTGCAGAAAAAGACATACCCAAGGCATTTAAAAGATTAGTTTTTCTTCCAGATACTACTTTTTTTTTTCTTTCTTTCCTTTTTTTGAGTACACCGAATAGATAGATTCATCTTTTTTGTCTTTTCGATATGTAAGGGATAGAATCAATTTAAACTGATATGAAAGAGAAGAAACTTACTGTGACCAGAGAATGTGGATGCTGATGAAGTTCAATTAGTTATGGAGAAACTGAGAAAGCGTGGCATGCTCTAACAAAATGCTGAACTCTGGTGAACTCAACCATGATGGATTTCCAAATAATGACAGGGTTGTAGTCCCAACTTGTCAACACAAATGTGCTATAGTCATTTTGCTTACTGTAATACCATTTCATGACACACACACACACAAACATTAACTGTAGTAAAGTTTTGATGGATCAGCTGATTTGTTAGTGCAACCCATTGTAATCCGTTCAAATTCAACTCAAAAAATGCCCATTGAGTTATTCTTTAACAGGGTAACCAGAGTTTGTAGCTGGAGCAATTTGGAATATCACATGTAATTTCTTTATGAGTTATTTCGTTTAATAAAGATTCTGTAAAACATCCAACAGCTGTTGCATTCATTGTAAACTAAATACATCTCACAATGTAACTATTGAACAAATTTTTCATTGAAGTCCTTGAGGTTTGATGCAAGTCATTAGATTTTACGGATCCTGAAGTGAATGGTTTCAGCCTTTTCTATTTTCTTATGAGTTCACCAAAATGTTGTGATGCCACTCTGCTACATGTTAGAGAAATGAGAATGTTAGCACCCAAGAGTATGGCCTAGCAATCTGTAACGTCCGACAATTTGAAGTGGCTTTGAAGGAGCTTGAAATCTGGAAATTTGGCTAAGTGTAGAAAATCATGAGTTTTTGGCCAACTTCGAGTAGTCGTAACTCCTAGCTCAGGATGAGTTAGGAGTAGTTCCAGTTATGGTTGCGAAGCCCTTGGAACGATCTTTCCAACGCCGCCGAGTTTGCTCGATTCCGAGTCCGTATGAGGGAGTTATGACCTGTAGAAGTTGGGCAGTTGGAAAGGATTTTTCGTCCGGAAATTTAAGGGCATTTTGGTCCTTTCACAATCTTTTATTTTGAGCTCTTATTTTTGAGTTAGGATGATCTTTAGATCATTATTGTCCCTTTTTGAAAGAGAAGAGTTAGGGTTCTTGAGTTA
>NC_064287.1:50488349-50502520 GCF_019186545.1 Solanum stenotomum | reverse complement strand
GGCAAACTAAGCAAGCGTGACATGCTGTAACGAAATGCTGAGCTCTGGTAAACTCAGCCATGATGGATTTCCAAAAAATGACAAGGTTATAGTCCCATTGTAATTTGTTCAAATTCAACTCAAAACGCCCATTTATCACCTCTAACTGATGACCACATCTGCAAAGTTAATGGTATTGTTGATGATTTTCAAAGCAAGGTTTAGGAACTAGTTACTTAAACTAGGACCTAAGATTTTTACCCATTTTCAACTGTGATTTTTGTTGTATGGTAAATGGACATTTTTAAGGCAGTTCTCACACAAAGTTATAAATATCTATATAAAAAGAAAAACAACAGTTGTAATTATTTATTGGCCGTAAACTAAAATCTGTATTATTTGTTATGTCTGCTTACTTCTGTATTTTGAACTGCTTTGATATGCGTTACTTGGGCCGAGGATCTTTTGGAAACATTGCATCTACCTCTAGGTAAGGGTAATAAGATTTGCACACACTCTACTTACCGCAAACCCGTATCTGTGAGATCCCATTCGGTATGGTGTTGGTTGTGATCTCAACTAAAATGTGTATTCCTGGAGCTAAAAATTTGACACCAAAAAGGGAAAGATCATAACTTTGTGGGATCGTTTGTTTATGTATGTTTTGTAGCTCTAAATATTCTGGAGTCTAGACAACTATAACTATATTTTTTGATCTATTAAGTCATTGAGTTTTTCTTTAACAGGGTATGCAGAGTTTGTAGCTGGAGCAATTTGGAACATCACATGTAATTTCTTTATGAGTTGTTTCTTTTAATAAAACTCTGTAAACTTCCCTGCTGCTGGTGCATTCATTGTGATTTGTAAATTAAATACATTACAAAACATTCACTCAGTCCTTAATGTTTGTGGCTCCTGAATTGAATGGTTTCACCCTTTTGTATTTACTTATGAGTTCTGCTACCCTTTTGCTTCTTATGAGTCCACCAAAATGCTGTAATGCCAGTCTGTGTTACGTTGCTGCTGCTGGGTTTTAAAGATGTGAATAAGAAATGAAGGATGGTGACTCGGTTGTGACCTTTATGAAAGGTTGTGTCTTTTCTAAAGGGTTGTGACCGTTTGAAGTTGTGCTTTTTTCAAAGAATTGTGACGTTTCTGAAAGGTTGTTTTTTTTTCAAAGAGTCGTGACCTTTACCCTTTGTTGGCTATAAATAGAGAGACTTCCTCTCATTTTTCTGCATTGAATTCTGCCCTTCTTCTGCATACATTTTCTTACAAAACAAAATCGATCGATCGTGTCTCTGTGTGTGATTCGTTGCTGACAATTTGAGTTTGTTGAAATTATTGAAATTTGAGGTACCGCTACATCTTTAATGGTTAATCCGTTTTATCTTGGGAGGAATTAATGTACAACTTCGGGTACTTGAGGGGATTATATTTCTTATGGACACACAGTGGGTTCCGTGAACTCGGATAGTTCTTTTCTTTTTCTTTTCATCTTTTATTATTTCTGGTTTGCTAATCTTAATTTAGGAGATAACAAGCTTAATAAATTTAATATTGTTGGTATTTTCTGTGGTAAGGAAATTATTACTTTTATTTTCTGTGTTCTTTTTGTTGAGAAAAAAAAGAAGAAAAAGAAAATTATTTTATCATATGATAAAAGAGATTTGAGATTAATTAGTACTACTTTAATAGTTCGAGTATATTTTCTGTAGTAAGTTTTCCTTAAATGGGTAAAATTATCTTAATTTTCTTCCTAAGTGCATTCAAGCATTGCACCCCTTCAAATTTTTTTTCAATGAGAAAAGTTATTTTGTGCATAAAGGCTAAGATGTGCACTTTAATTATTTTCCCTATATTTTTGGGTTTATATAACTACTAGTATTGGGCACGTGCGTTGCACATGTATTCGATGCTAATAGTTTAAACTTTTTAAGACATTAGAAATAACACCAAAACTGAAAGTGAAGGATACATGCTCAATTGATAAATAGTTCAATCGATATTCACTATCATCAGAAGTACATCACACCAAAAGTTAATATCAAATTAAGTTGAAATGATCCCCTTAGTTTTAAAACGAAAGAAAGTTCCTTCATCATTGTATTCTATTACTTCGATAACTACTACTATAGTTAGCAGTTGTATATAGTCAACAAATTGTATAACGTTTTCTTATACAGTGTTTTTACTCTATCAAATATTCGACCTAAATGATATTTCAACGACAAATAGTGTGGACACCACTAATGGATACAAATACTTGAGGCCCATCAAGTAGTTATTGTCATATGAAAGTAGTGTTTGTTGAAGTTGTATCAACTTAAGAGAATTAATTTAATATATAAAAATCATAAGTGCATGTATAAGTACCCTTTATTTGATTTACTTAGATGTATCATTTAATCTGGAATTTGGTAGAAAATATTAGTTGAATAATATGTATATTGTATTATAAAATATAATGCGATAATAAGTCAACATCAATGTATTTTGTGTGAGCATGAAACACCATATAAAAAATAAATTTGTATTTCAAATCAAGCCTTTTCAAATTCAAGTGCACCTAGATATCACTGTTGACACCCAATTTTGGCCTAACATTTTTAAAATTCATAACTTTTAAGTCTTATTTATATAATAGTTCAAGATAAAAATTTTATAATTTTAAATAAGTTTATCGATAACTATCCTTATTTATCAAAATTTTGATTTTTTTATTAGTTAATTTTAAAATTGCATTTTTTACATGTCATTAGTCACGTTCATTATATTTTTTTTAATATTCATTTTATTTGTTACATTTATTAATATTTATTATGATATTTTGCACAGTCTAGAAATTCATTCAAATACAGATATTTTATTTAACCAACTGTTATGCCGTAATTTTACTATCTTTAGAAAAACTTACTTTTTGAAATGTTAAAAGTATAAAATAATTTGAGAAAAATACTTAGAAAAGAGTCGCCACTTAATTTTTTAAAGAAATTAAGAAAACTTAATTTAAAAAGGCTTTAACAGATAAACCTGTAAAAATTTAGAAAAAATAGGTAAGAAGTTCTTATTTCTACTTTAAGAAGGTATTAGCACTTAAAGTAGCTGCTAACATGCGGTTATCCTACGACTTAACTAAAATAATTTTTTGACTAATTCTTTGGAAAAAAGACTTAACATAAAAATAATAATTTATAATATTTGATTAACTTTGAGAAAATAATTAAATAAATAACACATTTTATTATTTTATTTTTTAGAAAAAGGGATCCAAAATAGAACATTTGACTCAAAAAACAAGTGATTAGAATATTAATAAAACTAGATTAATTAGAACTTATTTAATTTCATTTTGAAATACCAATTTAATAAATTAACGTATGAAACTCATTTTTCAAATTAATTGAAGATGACTAAGTAAGCATTTTTTTATTTTTTTTTATTGAAAAAGTTTTGGCTAACATTTAAAAAAAAATTTATTTGAGAAAAAATACTTTAACTTAAAACAATTTAAAATGAGTAAAAACATGATTTTAGTGAAAATAGTTAAATAACAAATCTTTTAAGAACAACAATTTAACTTAATTAAAGATATAAAATTTAATCAGCGTTTGATTAATAAAATAAATGACCACAACACAAAAAGAATATTTAAAGCAAACCAACATTAAGAAAATAACTCATCTTTTGGGGAATCTAATTAAGTTAATTAAAATAAATTATGGTTAGAGTTAAATGAAATAAGTCAAAACATAATCAAAGCAATTAAAGGAGTAAAAGAGATGATGAAATTGGGCCCCTTCTTGGGCCAATTTCGCTGCAAATTTTGGTCTTAACCAAATTCCCATTTTTGTATACATTGACTGTATATCATTGTATATCGGGTGTATATCAACTCTTTCCGTGTAACATCCGACAATTTGAAGTGGCTTTGAAGGAGCTTGAAATTTGGAAATAGTCATTTTTGGAAAAATTTAAAAATCTGGAAATTTGGCTAAGTGTGGAAATCAGTGAGTTTTTGGCCAACTTTGAGCAGTCATAACTCCTAGCTCAGGATGATCCAGGAGTAGTTCCAATTATGTTTGGAAAGCCCTTGGAAGGATCTTTCCAACGCCACTGAGTTTACTCGATTCCGAGTTCGTATGAGGGAGTTTTGCCCTTTAAAAGTTGGGCAGTTGGAAGGGAAATCCGTCCGGAAATTTAAAGGCATTTTGGTCTTTTCACAAATCATTTCTTTTGAGGTCATATTGTTGTATTAGGCTGATCTTTGGATCATTTTGTCCCATTTTTGAAAGAGAAAGAGTTAGGGTTCTTGAGAGTGAAGAAGAGAAGAAGGAGAAGAAGAAGAAGAGAAGAAAGAGGAGATCAACAAGATCATTGTGGATTTTCGTCGGGGGTGATCCCTATCAAGGTATGTGAGTTTTCGTGTGGATTGATCCTTTCCCTCACACACACCAAGCTTATTCTATGATTTGAGAAAAGATTGGAGTTAGTTGTTGAAGTTGTTAGTTGTTGTTGATGTTGTTGGTGTTGTTGTTGAAGTTATTGTCCGTTGTGAGACATGATTGGGTTGTGTATTTGAGTTGAAACATATTGTATGTTGAGGGAATTATGATTCTAAGAGTTTTGACCCTTTTGAAGTTGATTCACCATCAATTCTCAGCAAATTTTGGCTATCGTTCCCCATCTACGGGCGTGACCTACGGACCGTAGATCGATTGACGGTCCGTACTGGTCAACCGTCAATCGGGACAGAAGTTGGGATTTTGGGGCATCGATCTACGGGCACGACCTACGGTCCGTAACCTGACCTACGGACCGTAAGTCCGTACCGTAGGTCAACACTTAGTCATTTTTTTTTCAAAATGAATTCTGGGGAAGTCTCTGACGCGATCTACGGACCTGCAAGACGGACCGTAAGTCCATCTACGGTCCGTCGATGGCGTCTGTAAGTGCCATCTGTGTCACCAGAAATCTGAAGTCTCAGCCAAGTTTCCCCATTTCTTTTCTCCCTTTCCCATGTATGTTCCAAAGTATTATACCTATGTTTTACAGTTGTTTCCGACACTACAAAGTACGTCTAAGCGTTCAAGAATCCCTCCATAACATGTGATCGAACACCTTGAATTCATAATTCCGACTCAAGGAGAGATAGTTCCAAGTCAAGTGAAGTTAGAAGTCAAGAAAAAGAGTCTCAGTTTCAAGTTAAGTCATGAGTTTAAAGTTGAGTTCGTTTCTCAAAGTTATTAGGGAACTATGTATTCCCAAAGAAGTTTTAAAGAAATGTCTTTACATTTGAATAAGGTTGGAAACTGAGATTTCCAAAGGGGCCTTCGGGCTAGTTTTTGAGTAATTATCTCATATCAGCAGGAATAAATATGTTTTAAAAACATAAGAGCCAGTACATTTTTGGGAGTAGTATCGAGCACCGAATTGGGGGAGCGTTCAAAGAACCCATAGCCCCCATAAAACCATGTTAGCCACCATGGGTAGAAAAGGATCATACTTTTTAGATGAATCCTTTTCATATTAGACTAGTGGATCCATTAGGCAGTTCAGGTCTTATACCTTTGGCCGGGTATAAGATGCTCTGGCAGCGTGAGGTCGATCGCTGTATCATCACTATAGCTCTTATGTGATGGTTGTCGGTTAGAGAAACTCCCACAGCAGTTATTGTATTTTCATACACAGAGATTATTGTATTTTTATATACATCAGTTCATTGTATTTCTATATACATTTCAGGCTTATTGTATCTTTGTATACACACAGAGTTTATAGCATGTTTTAAACAGTCTTTCTTTATATCGCACTTGTTTTAAATTGCCTTATATTGAAAGAAGTCAGTAAGTTTGAGTTGAGTTGAGCCAGGTAAGCTATTCAGTTTCTTTCATATTTCCTTCTAGCCTTTGTTGCTTAGTTTTCCGGCTTGCATACTCGTACATTCCATGTACTGATGCCAGTTGGCCTGCATCGTTTGATGATGCAGATTCAGGTACCCCGGATCAGCATCAGGCACGTCGTTGATCCAGCTGAGTACTCCAGAGTTAGTGGTGAGCCTCCTTGCATTCCGGAGGACTCAATTATTTTGTGTTCTTAGTTTTTGGTTTTATTAGGATGTTGCGGGGTCTGTCCCAACATCCATCTCAGTATTTTAGAGGCTTCATAGACAGACAGTCAGTCAACTAGTCTTGAGTCTCTTATCTATGTATATATGTAAATGCTCTATTTTGAGACCCGAGGTGCCTTTATGGCCAGATTTGTATCAGTTAAGTTGTTTTATGATCTTGCTTTGCATGAAGTTAATCAGTTGAGTTAGGTTTCCGCTGAGTTAAGAAAGCCAGGCCAAGGGTTCGCTTGGGGCCAGAAATGGTCTCCGGGTGCCGGTCCCGCCCTGGGTGTAGGCTCGGGGCGTGACATTCCGTGTATCTCCTGCTTCCAAACACCTATATTTTACCTCGTCTCTGTATTTTCGCATTTTTGACTTGTAATTCGTTGTATAATGAGTGTATACTGTTGTATACAACATGTATACAGCCCCATTTCGACTTTCCGGGACCTGTAATATAACTTTTCAGCAACTCGAACATGATGTGGCTGACTCGATAAAAGAATTTTGGACCTTTATGGCCCTCTCGAAATGCGAAGGGAAGAAAGATGAAGTCCAAGAGGGCTCCGATGATATTACATGTAACAAAATGATAATAACGATTAGCGTTCGAAAATAATAGGAGAGAGAGCGTAGCTAAGACAAATTATCATGGCAGCTCCAAAACTAATACACAATAACTTAAAATCTAAGTCGTGCAAATGAACTTTTAGTGTTAAACCGAGGACATAAGCAAAGAACTGGACAGGTAGGGACTTAAAAAAAATACGGAAGACACGAATTAAATGACTTACTATCCACAATAAAGAAACTTAGCTAGTAATACTAATCCACTATAACAGAAGGCAAAACATGTGCTTTTGACAAAGAAGGACAAATTTAATCCAACGATGAAAACAATAAGATGAGTTTCAATACAAGATAAGGGCTGAAATGAAACCAAACAAAGGAAAGATTAACTCCACTATATGACACATGCCCATCTAAATGCACTTTCCACACAACAACTAGATATGATAAAATCTAATTCATGAATTCACTTAAGACTTAAATACCAACGAGAGACATATTTATATAGCATACCAAGATAGGAACAAACCACAACCAAGACAAAAAGCAAGATTTAGGCTAAAACAGATAAACCAAATTTATACACAAAATTTATATAAGCTTATGAACTCGAGATAGCTACCATCTGGTTTCTTGAACAAGAGAAGCTACAGACGACGGCCATTTGAAATCAAAAGGAATGAAGAAAAAAAAATTGATTCACTTTTCCAACTAATATCTATTTTAAAGCCAAACAAGTCAAAAGAAAAGATCAACATTATTGTCTATAGATGTGCATGTGCAGATTAAGCTATCATTGAGAGAGTCTCTAGTCATGAGTCACAAAATTAAAGAAGAAAATCAAATCAGCCAATAGCAATAAAGAAAATAAAACTGTGCGATTAACGCAATCAAAATTACGACCAAAACGATCATGAGATCCTTAGCTCAAACAAGGATTAAGCAAAGCAAAGTTACAAGGATTTTACCTCTTCTTGGGTAGCGAACTTGACAATGAGCTTGATTAGTGATTCTCACCACGAACTTTGAATATGATCGTCAAGCTAAAAATTCGAGTATCGACCTTCTCAGAACTTAGAATCAGAAAGCTATATATAAAAAAAATTTAAGTGTAGAAATGACTATTGCCTTTGAACCAAATTGAAAACTGTAAAACCCCCCTCCGAATCCCTTGAGCTTGGGGAACTATTTAAAGGAAAAGTTGAGGTGATTTAGGGGGGGAAATCTGTTGGAAAATTCAAACAAAATTTGAATTTTTTCTTCTCTTTTCGAAGCAACAGCGAGGGCAGTTGTGCAGGTCTGCGACTTCCGCGAAAGGGGAAAAAAGGAGACGTGAGGGTGATCGCTTAGGTTGCTAGGGTTATGGGTTTTGCAGAGTAGTGGGACGAGGGCACTGGTTTTTTGCGATTTTCTGCTGTTGTCCGTGATTTCCGCTGCGATGAAGAAAAAAAATTAGGTCGCTGTTCGCAGCCTTTTGCTTGCTGTTCTCGCGTGGTGAGGAAGAAGAAACAGAGTAGGGTCGGTCGGGTATTGCGTTTGTGCTGCTGGAGTTGTTGAAAAAATAAAATAAAAATGGGCCACTGCTGTATGAATTGTTGTTTAAATGAATTGGGCCTGGGAATTTGGAAAAATTGGGCTCAAATTGAGATGGAGCAAAGCCGAAAAGGAGAATTAAAAATTGGAAAAATTACTTAAATACACAACACTTATTTACCTATTCTCAATATTTCCCTACTCTTTTATTAAAATACAAAAATCCCTTATTTTCCCCCAATTCAACTTAACCGGATACTTTATTAGTTTAAGTATCCTCCCGTTATTAATTAAAGTATCCGCGCTGCTATATTATGCATCCGCCCGTTAATTAAGTATCCGTGCTGTTAACAACTTAATAATTTAAGTATTCGCCCGTTATTAATTAAAGTATCCGTACTGCTATATTATGCATCCGCCAGTTAATTAAGTATCTGTGCTGCTAACAACTTAATAATTTAAGTATCCGCCCGTTATTAATTAAAGTATCCGTGCTGCTATATTAAGTATCCACATTGCTATATTATGTATCCGAAAAACACTAAAAAAATGGATTTTTGGTAATTAATAAAAGAGTAGGGAAAGAAAGTAATTTCTTTCTTATACTATGTCATTTGCCTAATTTTTACTTAAAAATTAGCCAAATTGAATTTTATTTGGTGAATTCAGCTAGCACTAAATAAGGTGAATTAGTATTGATTAATTACTTAGCTTCTTAATCTTAACGAAGTGAAATAATTAATTTACTTGTAAAATAAATGATTTAAAAATAATCGTAACTTAAGCTAAAATATTTAAACAAAACAAAATCTTTTTTTTTTATTTTTGAATATTTATAAAATGTACTAATTATATATAAAATTATCCAAAACATATATATTATTAAGCAAAATTATAAAAAGTGACAAAATATATTTAAAATAACTTGCAAACTAGTTTTGAAATTTTATAAAATTAATTATTTTAAATCGTTTGAAAATTGAGAAGCTCGTGAATAAATTCCTATCGGGGAGGATCAAAATTAGATGTCAACACCAATAATTTTGGGTCATAATCTCAAGCCCATAATTTGAGCCCAGTTTAAATCATTTTCCTGTATAAGTTTTGATTAAATTAAAAAATGGGATGGTGAAATAAAAATTAGGATTGGTGTATAATTTTCAGAATGAGTAAGGATGTATTTTCCTTTTTTGAGCCGCCAAGGTCTCACCACAGCCATCCAAAAACCCACTTCGTCCTCTTTTCCGGCGGGAATCCACCAGAAACCAACCCACAACAACTCCAAACAAATCCAAAACCACCAAAAGGCCATTGTCCTCCCTTACTACGTGTTACGGTTCACTGACCAGGGAAGCCATTGACGCCGCTCCGAAGAAACAACCCTTTTCCCTCTTCTTTTTATCTCTCTTGCGGCTAGCTCTGGCGAGGAGCTTCAAGCTCCGATGAACCGGAGCAAATCCAGTCGCGACTCAGTCCCCTTCCCCTTCCCCTTGACGATTTTGTTCATTTTTTTAGGTGTTTCCAGTCAAGCTCCGACCAACGGGCAACAACCAGCCCATCGCCGGCAAACCACAACCAGATCTGGCCAGAAAACAACCTCCGGTGACCCCTTTTAATTCTATATTTTTCTTAATGTATTTCTGTCTATTTTTCAGTTTTTTATTGTTATTGCTTTTTTTTTCTTTTCAATATATAGATGTTTTCGTTATTAATATTTGCTTCACCATTTTCACATTCATTATATTTGTTCAACATTACTGAGTTCTTGTTTGTTTTTGGTTTCATTTTTTGTTGTTGGGTTATTATTGTCGTGTTTGCTTCAATTAACTAGCACCATTCTATTAGCATTTATCATTATGAATAATATGATACTGTTATTTTGTTTCTGTAATTCATTTAGGATTTTATTTATGCGATATTGTGCATGTCATATTTATTGTTGTTATTTTATTAATTTAATAATTTATAGATATATATCTTCTGTTGGGTTGGCTGTTGTTATGATGTTACTTTGATAATTTGTTATTTTAACTTTTAATATTGATATGAAAGTTTTCCTGTTAGAGTTTGTTCATAGAGGTCGTTTTGCCATTTTTATTATTTTGGCTGTTATTATTATCCATTATATATTATAAGTTCAAATTGATCAATGATAAAATCTCTCCGTCGGTTTTGTAGGTCTTCCCATTTTAAAAGACGGAAATTTAGTTAATGTTTGTAGTTTTTATATGTTAAATTTGGTCAATGAGAAAATCTCTCAGTCGATTTTGGAGGCCTTTACATTGTAAAAGACGGAAATTTAGTTTAAGTTCATATATTTTGTTTGTTCAAAATGGCCGATGAAGAAATTACAGTCGATTTTCAAGGCCTTCCACGTTAATAAGATGAGTTTTATTTTTAAGTTATTATTTGAGTTATTCATTTTTACCCATATTTATTTAGTATCAAGACTTTTACTAAGTGTCTTTACAAGTACACGAAACTGTTTTCCATTTAAGCTATTCGAAACAAAGTTCGAATTATAATTTTTATTTATTATTGTTCATTATTATTGTTTTATTTTATTACTTGTTTATTATACTTTTATATTTATTTTTTATCTCCTCCTCAATTTGAAAAAAGTGAATTCAGTCGGGACCCATATTTGTGGATTTCGAAGGATGCTTAACTCCTTTTCTTCGAAATAACTTAAACCCCTTACCTAGAATCTAATGGTTTCGTAGATTATTTAATTGGTTTCCTATTTTTTCCTAAAATTAGGTGGCGACTCTTTTAAAATTTGTTTATTCTTGAAATTCTTTTAAAATTGAAATAATTGATTATTTTTTGAATCATCGTAATGTTTTGCCCTATTTGAATAGAGTAGGGATGTAAACAATCACCATCTCGACTTCTTCTTCTTCTTTCCCATGCAGTCCATCTACTATTTTTGGATCCATGTTTTTTATCTTTTAGTTTGTTGTTGCATCTCAAAATCCATAGATTTCTCAAAGGAAGAATGAATATAAGATTATGATAAATAATGTAAGCGAAGAAACTAACATAAATTAGTGTATTTTTATTGAAAAAAAAGATTAATACACTAAGCGGTGAATTCTTACCAAGAAGAAGCATATAGTGTACATCTATTCTTCTCACTTCAAATAGGGGTATTACTGACCAAAGGTTAACACCTATAGAACGTTACTGACTTATTGGGTTAATTCCTGCAAAAGAAAATAGAAATTAGTGAAAATTGTGTCTTATGCAGTGTAATATAATATCGGAAATAAACCATCTCCATGTCATTTTTTGCCAACGTCTTCTGTTCTATAGTTCAAAGTACACTTCTTGTGCCTTGAACTCACTCAACCTTAAATTGCCAAATTTAAGAGCATATATAAAATTTTATATGGTTGAAATAATACAGCAAATGTGGGGTGATTGAAGAGATTTAAGGTATTATAGATATTTGTAGAATTTAAAGTGCAAGTTGAAATTGATTGACAATGAACCTATCTGAATGACTTGATTATTGCATATATGAAAAATGATTGTCAAAATCTGTAAATTTGAGCATCTAAATATAGTTAGTAGGTAAACTATATAATAAATTATAACTTAAAGCTAGTAGATGCAATTTATAGTAATTCAAAAGGTCATAGCCACTGAATTTTAACATTTTTGTCGAGTAAGAAAAAAACCGGCAATAAAAAGTTTTGAAATATGTTCATCCAAATCAATAAATAAAAGTAGTGACATAAATATTTTTCATACGTTCTCTAGATGAATGAAGTATGATCCTTACCTATATGCTGCAAATGTTCTCTAGATAAATGAAATATGTTCATCCAAATCAAAAGAGAAATGATTGCTTCATGGAAAAAAATATAGTGCACAGCTTACAAAAAATACGAAAAAGGCTAAAGTGAAGTGAAAATTATCTATGAATATAACATCAATAGTAATATCAAGAACTTAGGCCTTTTTACATAAATTCTAGGGAAAATGCATAAGTACCGCCCCCAGCCTATACCCGAAATCCTAGAGACACACCTAACCTTTACTAAGGTCCTATTACCCCCGAACTTCTTTTATATGTAATATTCTACCCCTTTTTGGCCTATGTGGCACTATCTTGTGGGCCCAGCGCATGTTGACATTTTTTTCAAGGATAGTGCCACGTAGGCTGAAAAGGGGTAGAATATTATAGATAAATTAAGTTCGGGGGGGTAATAGGACCTTAGTAAAGGTTAGGTGTGTCTCTAGAACTTCGAACATAGGCTGGGGGTACTTATGCATTTTCCCTAAATTCTATAAAGAGAATATTTTTCCACCATTAATCCAGGGAATTTTAAAAGACCAAAAATGAATCACATGAATGAATTAATGAATAAATTAATATCAACCCTTCCTCTTCTTTTAGCTTAAACCGGTAGTAACTACAATGACGTCATTGTCTTTTGATATGATGATAATATCATTAGTATTAATTATTATACTATGGTCAGTTTATTGTATAATATTTTAATATTTAATTAATTATACATTTTATGAAGAGATTTTTGGATTATTATTATTATTATTAATTTATTATTATATACATATAGATTATAGATGATAAATATTATTAAATTAGATATTTCAATTAGCAAAAGTCATAAACATGTTAATTAAAATGATACAATTTAATATTTAAATTAAATAATTAAATGTTTCATAATATTTTAATTTATAAACATGTTAATTGTAATTCAACTTTTAACTTTTTTTGTTCCCACTTATAGTAATATATGATATGATGAGAAGAAGTAAATGAACAAATGTTGTCTCCTAACAATATTTGAACATGAGTTTGGTTTCTCGTTGAAATTCAATGTCTTCTAAGGAAAATTGGAATATGATGGAAACTGGAAAGAAAGAAAAAATTAGCAAGAAAAATGACTTGCATGGAATCATTGCTAATATTTAGAATATGATTCAATGGCAGTAAAAATCAGGTTCTATTTTTATTTTATTTTAAACAAAAATCTCAATAGAAATAAGTACAAACAAGGAGGGCTAGGTCTTACCTTGTCAATCCTATGAGGTAACGAACCTCTACTAATTGACAAGCATGAAGAAAAATCAGGTTCTATCTTTATTTTCCTTGATTATTATTTTTTCTATCCTTTATAAGTTATGAGATTTATTTCACAAATGTTAGGATAGATGGTCATATTATGTGATGATCTCAGAATATATCTTTATTATTATTAGTATGTTTTCTGTTTAGAGGAGAGGAAAAAAACTTTTGTAGTTTTCTATTCCATGTGAAATTTGATTGTGTCCGACTTTTGGAGACTAAAATCTTCTGATTTTTTTTTACTCCTTTGGTTTGAAGAATATAAGAACTTCACCGAACAAATCAAATCGTGTATTGGATTGAAGAATATAGATACTTCACCAATTTGTTAAATACTCTGTTTGAATGAATATTATGACTTGAAGAGTACAAAATCTTCTTCAGGAATATTAAGGCTAAATGATTTGAAAAATATAAAATATTCATTGTTAGCTAGAAACAGTGTATTTGAGGTTTCTACATATTAAAACATTTTTGGTTTACTACTTTGTCTGAATGTGAAACTAATTCGAAGAATATAAAAACTTCATCAGAATTCAAGGTTTATTCGGTTAACAATTAGAAGAATATAAAAACTTCATCGTTAAACTAGAAACAAGTTGTAAAAAGATTGAATCTTTATTTTTAGCATTCTAAATACTAAGTGGTCTTGTCTAATTGTGACAGAAAGGGAAAAAATACCAGTGACATGAAATTAGTGATTTTTGTGCCTGCAATGAATGTTTCTATGGATTAAATCTCCAAAAGAAGGTTTTGTGTTGCCAATGCGTATTTTGATGGTATACAATTTGAAAGCATGAGAAAAATATGTGGAAAATAATTTCAAATACTTGAATAATATTTTTGAGAATATATTTAAAATGTGGGGGGGGGGGG
>NC_064287.1:50461141-50484641 GCF_019186545.1 Solanum stenotomum | reverse complement strand
AAAAGGAATAAATGGATGGACACGTTAAGTGTGGCCTCCTCAATTTATAAGAGCGATTATATCTATCGATTTTGACCCAATTTTTTCAGGGTTATATCATTAGTTATTGTTCTTATCTTATTTTATACTTATCCTTTCATAATTGTTCGTGGATTTTATTTTTTGGAGCACCACATATCACAATTGAACTATTTAAACCATTATTGCCAGCTGTTACAATTATTTCAATGTCCATGGTCATATCATCGGTAGGGCTGAGCTATCGAATTCAATGTATTTTAATAATTTTAATTTTAATTATGATTATGTGTATATATTAAAAAATTATTTATTTTGTATAAATAATGTATTCAAAATTCTACAAACTAAATTATTATTTTTTTAAAATTCATAAATTTTAAAGTTATCTCCATCTGCTCTTTATCCCTCTGCCTTCCCTGAATTTGTTCTTATTTTATATTTACGCCCTCCAATTTTGTGTGTGCACAAGTAGATAGTAAACTTATATAATATTGAACAAATAGACACATGAGTTCTATGTGACATAATACACATAGGAGACACATCTATTTATGTGCATCTAAAATTGAAGAACATGAAAAAGAATCGAGATCAAATTAAATGGTATATTTATGTATAATGTCTTTCGAATAATTCTTTGGCACTTTATCTTAGTGCGCCAGCAATGATTTTGGCTTTTTTGTTTGTATGGCCCAACTCCTTCAAAATATCTTACGCGTAGTGGAGAGACCTGTTTCTTATCTTCTACTCCCTCCTTATGATTTTTTTTTCTTTTTATCTAATTGTTGGTTGTAACATAATGAGATAATATATAAATGTGCTTTTTAATTGGCATAATATAAATCAGTGTATCTCAAGTGAATCTACTAATTCAATTTTATACTAGTTTAATACTTGTAAGTTAACTGTGAGATGAGGAAGTGAAGAAAGAAACTATAATACTCTGTATTGTATACTCAATTGTTCTTCATTCCCAGTCCACAACAGTTGTAATTCTTGTGTCAGAAGGATGTATTTCAACAATGAATGGTCTGATCTAAAATTTTATCTCCTTAGCGAGCTGCAAGATTTAAAGTACTCGGATGTTGCAAGGGATCGGATAAATTTCTTTCTATGGGAGTTAAAATTCCTTGATTGTTTTCTCCATTTGAAAAGCTTCCCTTTTGCAAGTGAATGCGGTATGCTACATGTCTCACAGAAAATGATAGATATTTGGAAAAGTCATTGTTCTAAAACCATGAATGTTCCGATTCTGTATTTTGGTAAAGTTCCTTTGAATTTATTTGTCGACTGGAAGAAGGTAATTTGGAAGACTAAGCAAGAATTCAGAGCCCAATACTCCTTTCCGAAAACACCACTTGCAGCCAACAAGGTGATTGATGATGATGATAATACTCATAGCCCCGAATTTGTTATGGAAATCATGGATGTTTTTGTGGAGAACCTCAATGTTATAGTGAAGATCAATGATCCACGTTCGTGGTTTTTTGTTCCAGGACACATGAAGGAACAAATAGAACAAGTGTTGAAGGAGTTGAAGTTATTGAGATTTTTTGTCTGCTTTGTTTCAAACAAATGTAGCATACAGCCTCAATACCGATGTACTACTTTTTATACTCATGCTTTAATTGAGGCTAGCCACATCGCAATGGTTGTGTGGTTGCATTTGCCAATCTATGGCAACGGAAATCAAGACTTGGCTCCAAGTGAAGTCAGTCGTTTGCTCTCTGATTTCATGGAAATGAAGATGAAGTCCGTTCAGCCAGTCATCAGTCACAACAATATTTATATTGATGTCCTGCAAGCTTTGAAGTCAACCATACCACAGGCACAAAAGAAGCATGCAGCTGAGAGTAGCACTGTGGAGATTCCAACACACAGTCTGACGGTTGGTTTGAGCGATCAAATGGCTAACCTTCAGGAGATGCTCTGCCTTCTAAGAGACAATCTCATTCATCTGCCAATACTAGATCTGGAATTTCATCTTCAAGATATGGATTCTGTTATTATTGATGCTGGACTTCTTATTTACTCATCATATGATATCAAGAGGGAGAAGGAAGACACAGTATTGGATGATATGAACCGAGCACTTGGTTTGGATCTTCGGAGAAACATTGAGCCTATCAAGGTGATGGTCTACCTTGTCATGCAAAAGGCAATTCAATGTAACTTGCCAAAGGTTCATGGACTAGGCTATGTCGATTTTCTATTGAAAAACCTGAAGGATATTCAAGGCCGTTATTCGGATTCACTTGCTTTCCTCAAGAATCAACTCCAAGTTATTCAAACGGAATTTGAGAGCTTGCAACCTTTCCTGAAGGTTGTCGTAGAAGAGCCACAAAATAAGCTCAAGACACTGAAAGAAGATTGTGCTACACAGATAATTAGGAAAGCATATGAGGTGGAATATGTAGTTGATGCTTGTATTAACAAAGTAGCTCCTCATTGGTGCCTAGAGCGTTGGCTCCTGGATATCATAGAGGAGGTTACTTGTATCAAAACAACGATTCAGGAAAAGAACACGGTTGAGGATACAATGAAGACTGTCATTACTCATACATCATCACAATTGGCAAGGACACCAAAGATGAATGAAGAAATTGTGGGGTTTAAGGATGTCACAGAAAATTTAAGAAATCGACTACTGAATGGAACCAAAGGGCAAGATGTCATTTCAATTCACGGCATGCCAGGTCTAGGTAAGACGACTTTGGCCAACAGACTCTATTCTGACAGGTCAGTTGTCTCTCACTTTGATATTTGTGCACAATGTTGTGTGTCTCAAGTATATTCATATAAGGATTTGTTATTGGCCTTGCTATGTGATGCTGTCGGTGAGGATTCTGCGCGTACAGAACTTTGTGCCAATGAATTAGCTGATATGCTTCGCAAAACTTTATTGCCCCGAAAGTACCTTATCCTTGTTGATGATGTGTGGGAAAATAGTGTTTGGGATGATTTAAGAGGTTGTTTTCCAGATGCCAATAACAGAAGCAGAATCATTCTAACAACAAGACATCATGAAGTTGCCAAATATGCTAGTGTTCATAGTGATCCCCTTCATCTTCGTATGTTTGACGAAGATGAAAGTTGGAAGTTGCTTGAAAAGAAAGTGTTTGGTGAAGAAAGCTGTTCCCCTCTCCTAAAAAAAGTTGGGCTTAGAATAGCAAAAATGTGTGGACAACTCCCTCTTTCAATTGTTTTGGTTGCTGGTATTCTGTCGGAGATGGAAAAGGAAGTAGAATGTTGGGAACAAGTGGCCAACGATTTGGGTACCCACATTCGCAGTGACTCAAGGGAAATTGTAGACCAAAGTTATCATATTTTACCCTGTCATGTTAAGTCTTGCTTCCTTTATTTTGGAGCATTTTTAGAGGATAGAGTGATTGACATTTCAAGGTTAATAAGGTTATGGATATCAGAATCATTTATAAAAAGTTGTGAAGGCAGGAGGTTGGAGGATATAGCAGAAGGTTACTTGGAGAATCTTATTGGAAGAAATCTAGTAATTGTTACTCAGAGGGCCAATTCAGATGGTAAGGTCAAAGCATGTCGCCTTCATGATGTATTACTTGTCTGCAAGGAAAGAGCAGCTAAGGAGAATTTACTACTATGGATAAAACGGTAATATGATAAGTAATGCTACTTTCAATTAATCAAGTATTTCAAGCTATATTTGAAAATTAATGATATGATTTTGCTAATTGATATATTCACAGGGATCAGAGTACCAAAGCTGTTTACTCTCACAAGCAGCATGCTCACTTAGACTTCACTAAAATGGATAATCTTGTAGAATGGAGTGCATCTTCCTCACTTGTTGGCTCTGTACTTATTAAGAGATATAACCCATACTTTGCCCGTTGTCCCTTATATGCAGTTTCACACATTTTATTAAATTTCAAGTTTCTAAAAGTATTGGATTTGAAGCACCAGGTTGTTATTGATTTTATTCCAACAGAGCTTCCTTACTTGAGGTATTTAACTGCAGACATTGATCAGAATTCAATTCCTTCGAGCATATCCAATCTTTGGAACCTTGAAACTCTTATATTAAACCGTAGATCAGTTGTGCATAAGATATTACTACCTAGTACAGTTTGGGATATGGTTAAATTGAGATTTCTGTTTATTCCTAACTTCAGCCCTGAAAATAAAAAAGCATTACTCAAGAACTCTCCAAATCTTGATGATTTGGAAACCCTTTCCTATCCATATTTTGCTCGTGTTAAGGATGCAGAATTGATGCTGAGAAAAACACCTAATCTTTGAAAACTGACATGTAAAGTCAAGTGCTTAGAATACCTCCATCAGTACCATGCGTTGAATTTTCCAATTCGGCTTGAAATACTAAAGCTTTATCGATCAAATGCCTTTAAAACCATCCCCTTTTGCATCTCTGCACCAAATCTCAAATACCTGAAACTCTCTGGCTTTTACCTGGATTTTCAGTACTTATCAGAAACTGCTGATCATTTGAAGAACCTTNGCTACTTTCAATCAATCAAGTATTTCAAGCTATATTTGAAAATTAATGATATGATTTTGCTAATTGATATATTCACAGGGATCAGTGTACCAAAGCTGTTTACTCTCACAGGCAGCATACTCACTTAGCCTTCAGTAAAATGGATAATCTTGTAGAATGGAGTGCATCTTGAAACTAGAATGTTTGTCCTTGATGAAATGGATTGTAGCTGATGATGCCTTTCCTAACCTTGAACAATTAGTTTTGCGTGGATGTCAAGATCTTATGGAGATCCCTTCTTGTTTCATGGACATCCTTTCTCTGCAGTACATCGAGGTAGAAGACTGCAATGAGTCGGTTGTCAAGTCAGCCATGAATATACAAGAAACACAAGTCGAAGATAATCAAAATACTAATTTCAAGCTCATTCTCATCGAGGTACACTACTGAAAAAAGCTTTATTCTGCATGATTTTGATGACTAAGAAATAATGGCCTAAATTGTATGAACTGTTTTCTCTGTTATCTTTACCTGATGGCCTCGTTTTACATTTGGATTTTTCTCTTGGTTTTCTTGCAGAAAAAGACATACCCAAGGCATTTAAAAGATTAGTTTTTCTTCCAGGTACTACTTATATTTTTTTTCTTTCTTTCCTTTTTTTGAGTACACCGAATAGATAGATTCATCTTTTTTGTCTTTTCGATATGAAAGGGATAGAATCAATTTCAACTGATATGAAAGAGAAGAAACTTACTGTGACCAGAGATGTGGATGCTGATGAAGTTCAATTAGTTGTGGAGAAACTGAGAAAGCGTGGCATGCTCTAACAAAATGCTGAGCTCTGGTGAACTCAACCATGATGGATTTCCAAATAATGACAGGATTGTAGTCCCAACTTGTCAACACAAATGTGCTATACTCATTTTGCTTACTGTAATACCATTTCTTGGCACACACAAACATTAACTGTAGTAAAGTTTTGATGGATCAGTAAATCTGAGTTCAACCCATTGTAATCCGTTCAAATTCAACTCAAAAAATGCCCATTGAGTTATTCTTTAACAGGGTATCCAGAGTTTGTAGCTAGAGCAATTTCGAATATCACATGTCATTTATTTATGAGTTATTTCGATTAATAAAGATTCTGTAAAACGTCCAACGGCTGTTGCATTCATTGTAAACTAAATGCATCTCACAATGTAACTGTTGAACAAATTTTTCATTTAGGTCCTTGAGGTTTGTTGTAAGTCATTAGATTTTACGGATCCTGAAGTGAATGGTTTCAGCCTTTTCTATTTTCTTATGAGTTCACCTAAATGTTGTGATGCTACTCTGCTACATGTTAGAGAAATGAGAATGTTAGCACCCAAGAGTATGGCCTAGCGGTCAATCAATGAAGCAGGTGAAAACAACAAAAGCGAAAAATATTAAGAGATTTCTTCCCATCTATCTAAGTACCGCTAAACAGAGATACCTGATACCTCTTTGGTTGGAAGAAGCAGGTACTCAGTAAAATGGTCGAGGTGAGCTCGACACCATCAATAACAGCCCACAAAAAAGAACAATGAGAAAGTCACAATACATGTCCATATGCTTGGAACTAAAGAATTCAAGGCACACAATGTATTTCAGTAATCTTTTATCTCTGCCTGCAGTTGAATATACCAGATATCAGATCTGAGACAATGTTTAAAAAGGAAACTATTATTCGACCCTATTCCTTTCTCAAACCTCGAAACCAACACCAGTTATACAACAATATATGCAGAACCCTTTAACTATATACTCTATACAAATTAAATGAGTAACTAAGCATTTGAATAAGGCAAAAATTGCAGTGGTACATACTCTATGACAAACATGTACTAACAGTATTGTCAATGTTCCTTGCAATCTTTAACAGGCTTAGCTTCAAAACCTCCTTCCGGTCTCCTCTCAAGTTCATATGGCATGTAAGTACCAAGTATCCTATCCCACGTCACAAAGAAAGGCTGTGAATAGTTATACTTGGTCCCATAAAGCTGGTGATGGATATCATGGTAAGCGGAGTTGTTTTTAAAGAAGATATGGAAGAGATTTCCGGGCAACCATAGTCCGCAATGATCATCAACCGTCTTGATCGTAGCAAATGAGAAAAAGCAGATGGAGGTACGTGGTGACATGCCAGAGACAAGGAAAGCTAGAGCCCCGCCGATTGTGTCAAGAATCAGACCCTCCAAAGGGTGGTTGTACAAAGCTCCAAATGCATACGGAACAATTAGCCGGTGATGTTGATCATGGATATGTTTGTACAAGAACTTGTTTTGGTGCATGTACCGATGCATAAAATATTGCCAAGTATCTAACATCAACATGGCAACAAATAACTGTCTGCCAAGAACAAAGATTGAAGCGTGTCGATCCCCACCAGATTCACCATCATCTCCTGTGACCTGCTCCATATTAGTAGATAATCAGACAACAAGAATTAGTAAAAATACAAAGATAAAAATTGACATGATGTGGAACAAGAATATGAGAATCAGGTTCATGATTGGAACAAGATACTAAAAGTACACAAAACACGTATGGGAAGTCAACTACTCATGGTATGTACTTAAGTTACTTATCAGAATTCAGAACATACGAAAGGTGTACAACTTTTAACTCATTGATCAGAGATTAGTTGTATTCGGTATGAGCTAGCCCTCTCCTAATTAAACTTATCTATTTTCCTCTTGGGATCAGAAAAGCTTACATTTCTGCTATCATAAATGATAAGGCAAGTGCTAATTTGTGGGTCCCAGAATCACAAGCCAACTTACCAAAGTGAAAGGGAACCAAAGCAGTGCATTAGTTGAGTCAAGACTCAAGAGACCCAACGAATGATCACCCATAAAGAGAAGTGCCAACAAATAAAATAAGTTTGAAGTATAATTTTCAAGGGGGTAGACATGAGATAGGCTAAACTTTGCAAATTAGGCTACAGCCTACACACATATCAACGCAAGCCACAGGAAAGACAAGACCACATTGTTTTCTTTTTATATCTCTTCTTTGCAGGTTAGAGAAACGAATCTATCCCTCAACATATCCAAGCTCACATATTGCAGTTGAAAAGATCATCTCACAACTTACTTTAGTCTTTCCATAAGACCAAACATATGTGAAGTAGCACAGTAGAAAGCTAGGTAGACAAGGAAATGCAAAAGAAGAGCATGATTCCCCATTTTACCACATTTCAAGTTTCTAAAAGTACTGGATTTGGAACACCAGGTTGTTATTGATTTTATTCCTACTGAGCTCCCTTACTTGAGGTATTTCTCTGCGCTCACTCATCAGAATTCAATTCCTTCAAGCATATCCAATCTTTGGAACCTTGAAACTCTTATATTAAAGCGTAGATCAGCTATGATGCTATTACTACCTAGTACAGTTTGGGATATGGTTAAATTGAGATATCTGTATATTCCTAACTTCAGCCCTGAAAATAAAAAAGCATTACTCGAGAACTATCCAAAACTTGATGATTTGGAAACCCTTTCCAATCCATATTTCACTCGTGTTGAGGATGCAGAATTGATGCTGAGAAAAACACCTAATCTTCGAAAACGGATATGTGAAGTCCAGTGCTTAAAATACCCCCATCAGTACCATATGTTGAATTTTCCAATACGGCTTGAAATACTAAAGCTTCATTTATCAAAAGCCTTTGAAACCATCCCCTTTTGCATCTCTGCACCAAATCTCAAATACCTAAAATTCTCTGGCTTTTACCTGAATTCTCAGTACTTATCAGAAACTGTTGATCATCTCAAGCACCTTAAGGTACTCAAACTGTACCGCATTGAATTTGGTGATCATGGGGAATGGAAAGTGAGCAGTGGCAAGTTCCCTAAACTCAAAATCTTGAAACTAGAATATTTGTCCTTGATGAAATGGATTGTAGCTGATGATGCCTTTCCTAACCTTGAACAATTGATTTTGCTTGGATGTGAAGATCTTATGGAGATCCCTTCTTGTTTCATGAACATCCTTTCTCTCAAGTACATTGCGGTAGACATCTGCAACAAGTCTGTTGTTAAGTCAGCCAAGGATATACAAGAAACACAAGGCGAATATAATCAAAATACTAATTTCAACCTCGTCATCATCAAGGTACACTATTGAGAAAAGTTTTATTCTGCATGATTTTGATGAATCAGAAATAACGGCTTTAAATTTTATGAACTGTTTTCACTGTTATCTTTAACCCTCGTAGCGTCATTTGGTTTTTCTTGCAGAAAATGGTGTTGAAATTCGATACATCTCATGATGAAGAGATACGTAAAAGATTATCCTCTCTTCAGGTACAGATTATATTTTCTTTCTTTCCTTTTTTTTAGTACATCATAAAATTGATTCATCTTTTTTGTCTTTTTGATATGAAAGGGATAAAATCAGTTTCAATTAATAGGATAGAAAAGATACTTACTGTGGGTAGAGATGTGGATCATGCTGATGAAGTTCGATTGGTTGTGGGCAAACTAAGCAAGCGTGACATGCTGTAACGAAATGCTGAGCTCTGGTAAACTCAGCCATGATGGATTTCCAGAAAATGACAAGGTTATAGTCCCATTGTAATTTGTTCAAATTCAACTCAAAACGCCCACATCTGCAAAGTTAATGGTATTGTTGATGATTTTCAAAGCAAGGTTGAGGAACTAGTTACTTAAGCTAGGACCTAATACTTTTACCCATTTTCAACTGGGATTTTTGCTGTATGGTAAATGGACATTTTTAAGGCAGTTCTCACACAAAGTTATAAATATCTATATAAAAAGAAAAAAAAAACAGTTGTAATTATTTATTGGCCGTAAACTAAAATCTGTATTATTTGTTATGTCTGCTTTACTTCTGTATTTTGAACTGCTTTGATATGCGTTACTTGATCCAAGGATCTTTTGGAAACAGTGCATCTACCTCTAGGTAAGGGTAATAAGATTTGCACACACTCTACCTACCGCAGACCCGTATCTGTGAGATCACATTGGGTATGGTGTTAGTTGTGATCTTAAACTAAAATGTGTATTCCTGGAGCTAAAAATTATACTAATTTAGTAGCAATATATAATTACATTAATATATGCAATCATTCAATCATGATTTGTGAAGATAGAGACGTGGTTTCTGATAGACCTCAGCAGCCCAGATAGAGAAGCAGAGGCCTACTCAAAGGTGTACATTTCCTTTTTCACCTCCCAACAGAAATCTGAAAGACTAACAGGAAGTCAGTGCTAAATACCCTTTTCCCAAAATACAAACTTTGTTTTATAACACAAAAGTCACTCATCTTTGTTGGTTCTATGCAATTTTGTTGATTGACAAAGTGATAGGAAACAAGTCAAGTTGGTTCGTAGATACACTATATCAAAGAGCCCGAATCTGTAGTAAGATAACCAATGAATAAAGACAAGTGTGCAATAATAAAGCAACAGATGATAGTTACTTCATTGAAGAGTTGAAGTTCGACTACAACACTAAAGAGGCGAGGAGTTTGATTTGAAGAAGGAGTTTACTTGAAGTAGAACTCTAAGTAGAGAGAGTTTGAGTTTATGAGGAGTTTAAATTGAAGAATAACTCTCTCAACAGTTGTATGATTATATGTATTTTTAGTTTAGGATTATAAGATTCAAAAATATTCTCTTTACTTTCTAAAATTTCATATCAAATTAAAACCAAAAAAAACGAAATGGAGGGAGTACTTAGAAATCAAAGTACAATGATATTCCTAAACCACTAGAAATTAGAGCAAATGATTATACTTATACTATTAATAATAAATTGCAACTACTCATTTAAGCGATAATTGCTAAACGTAGATGCCTTAAAGCTCAGAAATAAATCATTTCGTTTGTATTATGGATTTGGGCGACCCAAATGAATTTGTATCTGTTTTTTCTCATTTATCAATAAGAAGAAGTCCCGAAATTTCATTTTTTTAAAAACGGTCAAAAACATTTAAATTATCTTATTTTATGTTTGAATTGTTGAAAGTGTGAGTTTTCTATATGAATTATCATCCCACGGTTAGCGAAACACACCAAGACCAAATGTTTGTATAGAAATGCTTCTACGACCGTTTGTCCATAAAATCTTTGACCATTTGACATATACAATGACTCTATTAGTTAATACATTAAATTTTAAATATATTTTAAATTAATTTCCTTAAAATCCTAAACTCTCTCCTTTCAAGCTGGAGATATCGATGCCAAGGCAGAGACGAGACCACAACTAAAGAAGGTATAGAAGAAATGATGGACGTCCCGATTGGAATAGATTAATTTATATGGTGATAGTTTTAACTTTTAACTTAATATTAATTTATTTAGATTTGTCAAAGTGAAATTATTTTTCCATGTGGAGTGCCACGTGACAAAATTTTAAAACAAAAAAGAGAGTGCAATACATAGAACATCATAAATTAGTCGAAAGGTGTTTCACTAACTATTGAGTGATAGTTCAAGAAAAAAACTCACAGTTTTAATAATTCAGATATGAAACTTAAAAAATTGAATAGTTTCGATATATTTTTTATCCTCAACTCTTTCGTTAATAAAGGGGAAAATAAGCCCTATTATTGCTCGTCAAGAATACACAAATGCAATTTTTGGTTTCCGGCCATTCCAAGACCAAATAAGTCATTTTGGAAAGTTGAACTTTGCGCAGATGGATCAGACTCGGTTAGTATTGTTGGATGGGACAGGAAAGTGGGATCGGGTCGGGTCAAGATAGAGGAAATGGAGGGGGGAGGGGATAGGGTGTCACAACCCGATTTAGGGTTCGGAGACGGCACGGGTGCGTTGTCTATACTCGGACCTTCTGGTCTTGCCCCTACCTTTGGGAGTGGAGTCAGGTGGCGGTGAATCTTTTTTGGCGTACAATTACTTTGTACATATAAAATTAAAATTATTTTTATGTATATATAGTAATTGTTATTCATCCTTAACTTCTTTGTATGTTTACATCTCCATAATTTCATTCGGTCAATCTTTCATCTTAAACCTAATGAATGAATTAAATAAATTGACGGACAGCCTCCATTTATATATTTAAGTATTTTATTTTTAAAAAAAAAAACATTTTAAATTAAATAAGAAAAGATATTCGTGATAACCAACGGCAGGGTCAATTTTTAAGTTTCTGCAATTTTTTTAATTTTTAATTTTGTAGAAAATCGACGGACAGTGTTTGATTAGTTCATCAATTTTTTGCCAAAAACAATAAAATGCAGAAACGTGCAATTTATGCATCTCACTTGTCAAATGTAATTAATTGCAATTCAATATTTAGTTGTAAACCAACACTAAATGTTGCAAAAATTAACTTTAACTGAGCTATAATATCAATAACAAACTGAGTAAATACATACTAAATATCCATCAAACAATCTAAAAGGTCTACCAAAGTTCATTCATTTACAAAACATTCAATTACCAAATAGTATAAAATTATCAAGTCAATAATATTCCTAATTAAGGTATCTAGGCAACAGTTAAATAAACCGATGGACAATATCGGGTTTTTAATTTATTTTAAAAAAAAAAAACAGACGTTGTTCGTCGCTTTCTAATATTTATATTTTCTCCCAAAAAAAATCGTTTGCAAAATTTATGGACCTATCTCAAAAAAATTATCCCACGCAAAAAATCGAGAGATGTCCCTCAGTTTATTATAAAAATAATTTTAAAAAAAATAAAATAGAAATGAATAAGGGATGGACTTTTGACCCAATCTTGCAGTACTTATCCTATCATAATTGTTCTTGGATCTTTAGTTTTTTTTGGAGGACCACATATCACAATTGAACTATTTAAACAATTATTGCCAGCTGTTACAATTATTTCAATGCCCATGAGTCATATCATCGATAGGGGCTGAGCTAAAACCTACGGATTTAATTCAATAATTTTAATTTTAATTATGTGTGTATATCAAAAATTTATTTAGTTTGTATAAATACAGTAATATATTTGGAATTCAATAAATTAAATTAACTTTTTTAAAATTTATAAATTCTAAAGTTATCTTTGCACTTTACATGTCTGCCTTCCTCGAATACTTTTGAATATGCATAATGCTTAACATGTCTTTTAACTTGATCTTATTTTATATTTATGTCGTTCAATTTGTGTGGACACAAGTAGACATGTAAATTTGTATAACATTAAACAAGTAAACACATGAGTCCACGTGACATAATACACACAGGGCAATATACTGGATGCAAATTATCATGCAAGATGTCATGTAGGAGATGTATGCTTATTTGTTTAATTTTATACAAATTTAAGTGTCTATTTATGTGCAATCAAAATTGGAGAACATAAATGTAAATCGAGATCAAGTTAAAGGATATATTGTATAATACCTTTTGAATAATTCTTTGGCCCTTTATCTTAGTGTACCAGCATTGACTTTGTTTTTTTGTTTGTATGGCCCAACTCTTTCAAAATATATCTTACGCGTAGGGGAGAGAGCTATTTATTATCTTCTATACTCCCTCTTTATGAAACTTTTTCTATATCTAGTTCTCTCTTGTTCTTATTTTCTTCATATTTGTTAATTAATAGAGATTCACAATAGGATTAGTAAGGTAAGACCTAGCCTCGTTTGCTTGTACTTATCCCTATTGAGGATATTTATGTTAATAAAAGACAAATTGTCTAGTGGTATACATTTAAAAAAAATAAAAAATACTCATGTAAATATTACTATTTATTTTAGATTATAAGTTTCAAAATATTTTCTTTTATTCTTAAATTTTTTGTCTAGTCTAACACTCTCACATAATTTGAAATTTGAGTAATATATATTCTACTCACGGATCTTCATCGTTGACAAATAATTGTTGGTCGTAAAATAATGAGATAATACATAAATATGTAAATCAGGTTATCTCATGCGAATTATTATGTAGGCCGTTTGTGTCCACTAATTTAGTAGTAAGTTAGTTGTGAGATGAGGAAGTGAAGAAATAAACTATAATACTGTGTGTTGTATCTCAATTGTTCTTCTTTCCCAGTCCACAACAGTTTAATTCTTGTGTCACAAGGATGTATTTCAACAATGAATTGTCTAATCTGAAAGATCGTCTCCTTAGCACGCTGCAAGATCAAAAGTACTCGGATGATGCAAGCGATCGAATAAATTTCTTTCTATGGGACTTAGAATTCCTCAATTGTTTTCTCCATTTGAAAAGGTTACCTTTTGCAAGTGAATGCGGTATGCTAAAATTCTCACAGAAAATGATAGAAATTTGGAAGATTCAGTCTCATAGAGAACCCTATGATTGTCCCTACTGGAAGGAGGTAATTTGGAAGACTAAGCAAGAATTCAGAGCTGAATACTCTTTTCCAAATACATCACTTGCAGCCAACAAGGTGGATGATGTTAGCCCCAAATTTGTGATGGAAGTCATCGATGTTTTTGTGGAGAACCTCAATGTTCTAGTGAAGATCAATGATCCATATTCGTGGCTTTTTGTTCCAGAACACAAGGAACAAATAGAACAAGTGTTAAAGGAGTTGAAGTTATTGAGATTTTTTGTCTGCTTTGTTTCAAACAAATGTATAGAGCCTCAATACCAACATACTACTTTTTATATTCATGCTTTAATTGAGGCTAGCCACATTGCAATGGTTGTCTGGTTGCATTTGCCAGTCGTCTATGGCAACGGAAATCCAGACTTGGCTCCAAGTGAAGTCAGTCGTTTGCATTCTGATTTCATGGAAATGAAGATTAAGTCCATTCAGCCAGACATCAGCCGCAACAATATTTATATTGATGTCCTGCAAGCTTTAAAGTCGACCATACCACAAGCTCAAAAGAAGCATGCAGCTGAGAGTGGCATTGTGGAGATTCCGACACACAGTCTGATGGTTGGTTTGAGTGATCAAATGGCTAACCTTCAGGAGATGCTCTGCCTTCTAAGAGACAATCTCATTCATCTGCCAATACTAGATCTGGAATTTCATCTTCAAGATATGGATTCTGTTATTATTGATGCTGGACTTCTTATTTACTGGTTATATGATATCAAGAGGGAGAAGGAAGACACAGCATTGGATGTTATGAACCGAGCACTTGGTTTGGATCTTCCGAGAAACATTGAGCCTATCAAGGCGATGGTCTACTTTGTCATGCAAAAGGCAATTCAATGTAACTTGCCAAAGGTTCATGGACTAGGCTATGTCGATTTTCTATTGAAAAACCTGAAGGATTTCCAAGGCCGTTATTCGGATTCACTTGCTTTCCTCAAGAATCAACTCCAAGTTATTCAAACGGAATTTGAGAGCTTGCAACCTTTCCTGAAGGCTGTCGTAGAAGAGCCACAAAATAAGCTCAAGACACTGAATGAAGATTGTGCTATACAGATAATTAGGAAAGCACATGAGGTGGAATATGTAGTTGATGCTTGTATAAACAAAGGCATTCCTCATTGGTGCCTCGAGCGTTGGCTCCAGGATATCATAGAGGAGATTATTTGTATCAAAGCAAAGATTCAGGAAAAGAACACTGTTGACGATACAATGAAGACTGTCATTGCTCGTACATCATCAAAACTGGCAAGGACTCCGAGGATGAAAGAAGAAATTGTTGGGTTTGAGGATGTCATAGAAAATTTAAGAAAAAAAATACTGAGTAGAACCAAAGGGCAAGCTGTCATTTCAATTCACGGCATGCCAGGTCTAGGTAAGACGACTTTGGCCAACAGACTCTATTCTGACAGGTCAGTTGTCTCTCAATTTGATATTTGTGCAAAATGTTGTGTGTCTCAAGTATATTCGTATAAGGACTTGTTATTGTCCTTGATACGTGATGCTATTGGTGAGGATTCTGATCAGCATAGAGAACTTCATGCCAATGAATTAGCTGATATGCTTCGCAAAACTTTATTGCCCCGAAGGTACCTTATCCTTGTTGATGACGTGTGGGACAATAGTGCTTGGGATGATTTAAGAGGTTGTTTTCCAGATGTCAATAACAGAAGCAGAATCATTCTAACGACAAGACATCATGAAGTTGCCAAATATGCTAGTGTTCATAGTGATCCCCTTCATCTTCGTATGTTTGATGAAGTTGAAAGTTGGAAGTTGCTTGAAAAGAAAGTGTTTGGTGAACAAAGCTGTTCCCCTCTCCTAAAAAATGTTGGGCTAAGAATAGCAAAAATGTGTGGACAACTCCCTCTTTCAATTGTTTTGGTGGCCAACAATTTGGGTTCCCACATTCACAATGACTCAAGAGCCATTGTAGACCAAAGTTATCATGTTTTACCTTGTCATCTTAAGTCTAGCTTCCTTTATTTTGGAGCATTTTTAGAGGATAGAGTGATTGACATTTCAAGGTTAATAAGGTTATGGATATCAGAATCACTTATAAAAAGTAGTGAAGGCTCGCTTGGAGGATATAGCAGAAGGCTACTTGGAGAATCTTATTGGAAGAAATCTAGTAATGGTTACTCAGAGGGCCATTTCAGATGGTAAGGCCAAAGCATGTCGCCTTCATGATGTACTACTCGACTTCTGCAAGGAAAGAGCAGCTGAGGAGAATTTTCTACCACGGATAAATAGGTAATATGATAAGTAATGGTACTTTCAATCAATCAAGTATTTCAAGTTATATCTGAAAATTAATGATATGATTTTGCTAATTGATATATTCACAGGGATCAGATTACCAAAGCTGTTTACTCTCACAAGCAGCATGCTCACTTGGAGTTCACTGAAATGGATAATCTTTTAGAATGGAGTACTTCTGGCTCACTTGTTGGCTCTGTACTTTTTAAGAATTATGACCAATACTCTGCCCATCGCCTCTTATCCTCTTATGCTTTTGAAATTTCACACATTTTACCACATTTCAAGTTTCTAAAAGTAATGGTTGTTATGATTTTATTCCGACTGAGCTCCCCTACTTGAGGTATTTCTCTGCGCTCATTGATCAGAATTCAATTCCTTCAAGCATATCCAATCTTTGGAACCTTGAAACTCTTATATTAAAGGGTATATCAGCTAAGACGCTATTACTACCTAGTACAGTTTGGGATATGGTTAAATTGAGACATCTGCATATTCCTGACTTCAGCACAGGAAATAAAGAAGCATTATTTGAGAACTCTGCAAAACTTTATGATTTGGAAACCCTTTCCACTCCATATTTCTCTCGTGTTGAGGATGCAGAATTGATGCTGAGAAAAACGCCAAATCTTCGAAAACTGATATGTGAAGTTGAATGTTTAGAATACCCCCATCAGTACCATGTGTTGAATTTTCCAATACGGATTGAAATACTAAAGCTTTATCGATCAAAAGCCTTTAAAACCATCCCCTTTTGCATCTCTGCACCAAATCTCAAATACCTGAAACTCTCTGGTTTTTACCTGGATTCTCAGTACTTATCAGAAACTGCTGATCATCTGAAGAACCTTGAGGTACTCAAACTGTACTACGTTGAATTTGGTGATCATACGGAGTGGAAAGTGAGCAATGGCAAGTTCCCTCAACTCAAAATCTTGAAACTAGATTATTTGTCCTTGATGAAATGGATTGTAGCTGATGATGCCTTTCCTAACCTTGAACAATTGGTTTTGCATGGATGTCGAGATCTTATGGAGATCCCTTCTTGTTTCATGGACATCCTTCCTCTGCAATACATCGAGGTAGAAAACTGCAATGAGTCTGTTGTCAAGTCAGCCATGAATATACAAGAAACACAAGTCGAAGACAATCAAAATACTAATTTCAAGCTCGTTCTCAGCGAGGTACACTACTGAAAAAAGCTTTATTCTGCATGATTTTGATGAATCAGAAATGGCCTAAATTTTATGAACTGTTTTCTCTGTTATCTTACCTGGTGCCCTCGTTTTACATTTGGTTTTTTCTCTTGGTTTTCTTGCAGAAAAAGACGTTGGAATTAAATTATCTCTTGACGAAGATATATCGAAGGCATATAAGAGATTTTTTATTCGTCGAGGTACTACTTTTTTTTTTCTTTCTTTCCTTTTTTTTTTTTAATACACCAAATAGATAGATTCATCTTTTTCGTCTTTTCGATATGAAAGGGATAGAATCAATTTCAATTGATATGAAAGAGAAGAAACTTACTGTGACCGGAGATGTGGATGCTGATGAAGTTCAATTAGTTGTGGAGAAACTGAGAAAGCGTGGCATGCCAGAGTTGTAGTCCCAACTTGTCAACACAAATGTGCTATAGTCATTTTGCTTACTGTAATACCATTTCATGACACACACAAACATGTAGTAAAGTTTTGATGGATCAGTAAATCTGAGTTCAACCCATTGTAATCAGTTTAAATTCAACTCAAAAAATGCCCATGGAGTTATTCTTTAACAGGGTATCCAGAGTTTGTAGCTGGAGCTATTTCGAATATCACATGTAATTTCTTTATGAGTTATTTTGTTTAATAAAGATTCTGTAAAACGTCCAACCGCTGGTGCATTCATTGTAAACTAAATACATCTCAGAATGTAACTATTGAACAAATTTTTCATTTAAGTCCTTGAGGTTTGATGTAACTAAAGAATTCAAGGCACACAATGTATTTCAGGAATCTTTTATCTCTGCCTGCAGTTGAATATACCAGATATCAGATCTGAGACAATGTTTAAAAAGGAAACTATTATTTGACCCTATTCCTTTCTCAAACCTCAAAACCAACACCAGTTATACAACAATATATGCAGAACCCTTTAACTATATACTCTATACAAATTAAATGAGTAACTAAGCATTTGAACAAGGCAAAAATTGCAGTGGTACATACTCTATGACAAACATGTACTAACAGTATTGTCAATGTTCCTTGCAATCTTTAACAGGCTTAGCTTCAAAACCTCCTTCCGGTCTCCTCTCAAGTTCATATGGCANACTGCTGTGGGAGTTTCTCTAACCGACAACCATCACATAAGAGCTATAGTGATGATACAGCGATCGACCTCACGCTGCCAGAGCATCTTATACCCGGCCAAAGGTATAAGACCTGAACTGCCTAATGGATCCACTAGTCTAATCTGAAAAGGATTCATCTAAAAAGCATGATCCTTTTCTACCCATGGTGGCTAACATGGTTCTATGGGGGCTGTGGGTTCTTTGAACGCTCCCCCAATTCAGTGCTTGATACTACTCCCAAAAATGTACTGGCTCTTATGTTTTTAAAACATATTTATTCCTGCTGATATGAGATAATTACTCAAAAACTAGCCCGAAGGCTCTTTGGAAATCTCAGTTTCCAACCTTGTTTAGATGTAAAGACCTTTCTTTAAAACTTCTTTGGGAATACATAGTTCCCTAATAACTTTGAGAAATGAACTCAACTTTAAACTCTTGACTTAACTTGAAACTGGGACTCTTACTCGACTTGAAACTTGACTGCTAACTTCACTTGACTTGGAACTATCTTTCCTTGAATCGGAATTATGAATTCAAGGTGTTCGATCACATGTTATGGAGGGATTCTTGAACACTTAGACGTACTATGGAGTGTCGGAAACAACCATAAAACATAGGTATAATACTTTGGAACTTGCTTGAGAAAGTGAGAAAAGAAATGGGGAAACTTGGCTGAGACTTCAGATTTCTGGTGACACAGATGGGACTTACGGACGCCATCGACGGACCGTAGATGGACTTACGGTCCGTAGATCGCGTCAGAGATTTTCCCCAGAATTCATTTAAGAAAAAGACTAAGTGTTGACCTACGATCCTGACTTACGGTCCGTGGATCAGGCTACGGACCGTAGATCGATGCCTCAAAAACCCAACTTCTGTCCCGATCGACGGTTGACCAGTACGGACCGTCAATCGATCTACGGTCCGTAGGTCAGGCCCGTAGATGGGGATCAACAGCTCAGAAATTTGCTGCGAAAAGATGGTGAATCAACTTTAAAAGGGTCACAACTCTTAGGGTCATAATTCCCTCAACATACAATAGGTTTTGACTTAAATACTCGACCCACTCATGTCCCACAACGAACAATACTTCAACAACATCACCAACAACATCAACAACAACTAACAACTTCAATACTTCAACAACAAATCCAAATCTTTTCTCAAATCATAGAATAAACTTAGTGTGTGTGAGGGAAAGGATCAACCCACACGAAAAAAACTCACATACCTTGATAGGGATCACCCCCGACGAAAATTCCACAATGATCTTGTTGATCTCCTCTTTCTTCTCTTCTTCTTCTCCTTCTTCACTCTCAAGAACCCTAACTCTTTCTCTTTCAAAATGGGACAAAAATGATCCAAAGATCATCCTAATACAACAATATGAGCTCAAAATAAATGATTTGTGAAAGGACCAAAATGCCCTTAAATTTCCGGACGCATTTCCCTTCCAATTGCCCAACTTCTACAGGGCATAACTCCCTCATACAAACTCGGAATTGAGCAAACTTGGTGGCGTTGAAAAGGTTATTCCACGAGCTTCGCAACCATAACTGGAAATACTCCTAACTCATCCCGAGCTAGGAGTTACGACTACTCAAAGTTGGCCAAAAACTCACTTTCTCCCATACTTGGCCAATTTTCCAGATTCTAAATTTTTCAAAAAAAAAAAAAGACTATTTCCAAATTTCAAGCTCCTTCTAAGCCACTTCAAATTGTCGGATGTTACAATATCTCCCCCTTGGGAACATTCGTCCTCGAATGAGGTTACTCTTATAAGGCTAAGGGTGTAACATCAACTCAACACCCAACAAACAACCATGCAAACGCCACAACAATAACGACAGGCTCATTATAATTTAAAGAGCACTAAGAAGGGAATTAATACCTTAATCTGCATTTCCTTCGGATTCAAAGAGATATGGATACCTCTTCTTCATGTCCTCTTCGGCTTCCCAAGTTGCTTCCTCAACAAAAGGGTTCCTCCATAGGACCTTAACTGAGGCTACATCTTTCGTTCTCAACCTACGAACTTGACGGTCTAGAATCTGAACAGGAATCTCCTCATAAGATAAGTTATCCTTGATCTTGATACTTTCAGTCGGTAGGATCAATGAAGGATCGCCTATGCACTTCTTCAACATGGAGATGTGAAATACCGGATGAACCGCTGCCAGTTCCTGTGGTAACTCCAACTCATAAGCAACATTGCCAATCCTCTTGGCTATGCGGTAAGGTCCAATATACCGGGGACTAAGTTTCCCCTTCTTACCAAACCTCATAACGCCTTTCATGGGTGAAACCTTCAAATATACCCAATTATCTACTTCAAACTCTAACGCCCTTCTCCTAACATCAGTGTAGGATTTCTGACGACTCTGTGCTGTTTTCAACCTCTCTTGAATCACTTTCACTTTCTTCATAGCTTGGTGAACTAAATCTGGTCCTATCAACTGTGCTTCACCAACTTCAAACCATCCAATAGGAGATCTACATCTTCTCCCATAAAGAGCTTCATATGGAGCCATCTGGATGCTAGAGTGATAACTGTTGTTGTAGGCGAACTCAATGAGAGGTAGGTGATCATCCCAATTCCCTTTGAAATCGATTACACAAGCCCTCAACATATCCTCTAAGGTCTGAATAGTGCGCTCTGCTTGCCCATCAGTCTGAGGGTGAAAGGCAGTACTTAAGTTCACCTTTGAACCCAAGCCCTTCTGAAAAGATTTCCAGAACTGTGCAGTAAACTGTGTACCTCTATCTGAAATAATGGAGATTGGGACTCCATGAAGTCTCACTATCTCTTGAACATACAACTTGGCATAATCTTCTGCTGTATTGGTAGTCTTTATTGGTAGAAAATGAGCTGACTTTGTCATTCTGTCGACAATCACCCAAATAGAATCATGTTGTCTGCGAGACCTTGGCAACCCTGTGATGAAATCCATATTGATCATCTCCCACTTCCACTTTGGAAGTTCTATTCTCTGAGCTAAACCACCGGGCCTTTGGTGTTCAACTTTCACTTGTTGGCAATTTGGACACTTAGCAACAAACTCAGCAATGCCCTTCTTCATGCTATTCCACCAATAAACTTCACGCAAATCATGATACATCTTGGTGGAACCCGGATGAATAGAATATTTGGAGCTGTGAGCTTCCTCCATAATCCTCTCTTGGAGTCCATCTACCATAGGTACGCACAATCTACCTTGAAATCTCAAAACACTATCTCCCCCTTGTTCAAAAGCTAATACTATTTGTTTTTGAACATTTGCCTTCAACTCAAGCAAAATGGGATCTTGATCTTGCTTCGCTTTCACTTCTGACATTAATGATGACTTGGCCTTGCTCGTCACCGCTATTCCTCCTTCTGCGGAATCTGAAAATCTGACTCCCAGGCATGCCAGTCTGTGCACATGTTTTGCTAACTCTCTTCTTCCTTCTTCAATATGGGCGGTGCTACCCATAGACAACCTGCTCAAAGAATCAGCAACAACATTAGCCTTACCTGGGTGGTAAAGAATACTCAGGTCATAATCCTTGAGTAACTCTAACCACCTCCTCTGTCTGAGATTAAGCTCTTTCTGAGTAAGCACATATTGCAGGCTATTGTGATCAGTGAATATGTCGACATGCACACCATACAAGTAATGACGCCATATCTTCAAAGCAAATACTACAACAACCAATTCTAAGTCATGGGTTGGGTAGTTCTTCTCATGAACCTTCAACTGTCTGGAGGCATAAGCTATAACTTTGCCATTCTGCATTAAGACACAACCCAAACCAACTCTAGATGCATCATAATATACCACAAAACCTTGAGTACCTTCTGGTAGCGTCAGAACTGGAGCAGTAATCAATCTCTTTTTCAATTCCTGAAAGCTTTTCTCACAAGCTTTAGACCATTGAAATTTCACTGTCTTCTGAGTCAACTTCGTCAAAGGAGATGCAATGGTCGAGAACCCTTCAACAAACCTTATATAATAGCCAGCTAATCCCAAGAAACTCCTAATTTCAGTTGGAGATGTGGGTCTAGGCCAATTTTGCACTGTCTCAATTTTCCGAGTATCAACTTTAATTCCATCACCGGACACAATGTGGCCTAGGAATGCCACAGACTTAAGCCAAAACTCACACTTAGAGAACTTGGCATACAACTCCTTGTCTTTCAAAGTCTGAAGAACTGTTTTGAGATGACTAGCATGATCTTCTTCATTCCTTGAATAGATTAGTATATCGTCAATAAAGACAATAACAAACATATCTAAATAAGGTTTGAAGACTCTATTCATCAAATCCATGAAGGCTGCCGGCGCATTGGTCAAACCTAAGGACATGACCAAAAACTCATAATGACCATACCTGGTTCTAAAAGTTGTCTTTGGGATATCACATTCCCTTACCCTTAACTGATGATAACCTGATCGGAGGTCAATCTTTGAAAAACAAGTGGCACCTTGAAGCTGATCGAAAAGATCATCAATCCTCGGAAGAGGGTACTTGTTCTTGATGGTAACCTTATTCAACTGGCGGTAGTCTATACACATTCTAAGAGAACCATCTTTCTTTCTCACAAACAAGACCGGAGCACCCCAAGGTGAGACACTCGGTTGAATGAAACCCTTTTCTAGGAGATCTTTCAACTGCTCTTTCAACTCTGCTAGTGCCATTCTATATGGCGGAATAGAGATAGGACGAGTATCTGGAATGAGATCTATGCTGAAATCTATCTCTCTCTCAGGAGGAATTTCGGGTAGATCATCAGGAAACACTTCTGGAAACTCTCTTACTATAGGAACTGACTGGAAATGAGGTATCTCAACACTAGAGTCATGGACTCGGACTAAGTGATAGATACACCCCTTCGAAACTAACTTTCTTGCCTTAAGGTACGAAATAAAATGACCCTTAGGCACTGCTGAACTGCTACTCCACTCTATGACTGGCTCATTCGGAAACTGAAACTTGACTGCTCGAGTTCTACAATCTATCGATGCATAACAAGCATAAAGCCAATCCATACCTAGAATGACATCAAAATCTACCATGTCTAACTCAACCAAATCA
>NC_064287.1:50438879-50458649 GCF_019186545.1 Solanum stenotomum | reverse complement strand
ACTGCTGTGGGAGTTTCTCTAACCGACAACCATCACATAAGAGCTATAGTGATGATACAGCGATCGACCTCACGCTGCCAGAGCATCTTATACCCGGCCAAAGGTATAAGACCTGAACTGCCTAATGGATCCACTAGTCTAATCTGAAAAGGATTCATCTAAAAAGCATGATCCTTTTCTACCCATGGTGGCTAACATGGTTCTATGGGGGCTGTGGGTTCTTTGAACGCTCCCCCAATTCAGTGCTTGATACTACTCCCAAAAATGTACTGGCTCTTATGTTTTTAAAACATATTTATTCCTGCTGATATGAGATAATTACTCAAAAACTAGCCCGAAGGCTCTTTGGAAATCTCAGTTTCCAACCTTGTTTAGATGTAAAGACCTTTCTTTAAAACTTCTTTGGGAATACATAGTTCCCTAATAACTTTGAGAAATGAACTCAACTTTAAACTCTTGACTTAACTTGAAACTGGGACTCTTACTCGACTTGAAACTTGACTGCTAACTTCACTTGACTTGGAACTATCTTTCCTTGAATCGGAATTATGAATTCAAGGTGTTCGATCACATGTTATGGAGGGATTCTTGAACACTTAGACGTACTATGGAGTGTCGGAAACAACCATAAAACATAGGTATAATACTTTGGAACTTGCTTGAGAAAGTGAGAAAAGAAATGGGGAAACTTGGCTGAGACTTCAGATTTCTGGTGACACAGATGGGACTTACGGACGCCATCGACGGACCGTAGATGGACTTACGGTCCGTAGATCGCGTCAGAGATTTTCCCCAGAATTCATTTAAGAAAAAGACTAAGTGTTGACCTACGATCCTGACTTACGGTCCGTGGATCAGGCTACGGACCGTAGGTCGTGCCCGTAGATCGATGCCTCAAAAACCCAACTTCTGTCCCGATCGACGGTTGACCAGTACGGACCGTCAATCGATCTACGGTCCGTAGGTCAGGCCCGTAGATGGGGATCAACAGCTCAGAAATTTGCTGCGAAAAGATGGTGAATCAACTTTAAAAGGGTCACAACTCTTAGGGTCATAATTCCCTCAACATACAATAGGTTTTGACTTAAATACTCGACCCACTCATGTCCCACAACGAACAATACTTCAACAACACCACCAACAACATCAACAACAACTAACAACTTCAATACTTCAACAACAAATCCAAATCTTTTCTCAAATCATAGAATAAACTTAGTGTGTGTGAGGGAAAGGATCAACCCACACGAAAAAAACTCACATACCTTGATAGGGATCACCCCCGACGAAAATTCCACAATGATCTTGTTGATCCCTCTTTCTTCTCTTCTTCTTCTCCTTCTTCACTCTCAAGAACCCTAACTCTTTCTCTTTCAAAATGGGACAAAAATGATCCAAAGATCATCCTAATACAACAATATGAGCTCAAAATAAATGATTTGTGAAAGGACCAAAATGCCCTTAAATTTCCGGACGGATTTCCCTTCCAATTGCCCAACTTCTATAGGGCATAACTCCCTCATACGAACTCGGAATCGAGCAAACTTGGTGGCGTTGAAAAGGTTATTCCACGAGCTTCGCAACCATAATTGGAAATACTCCTAACTCATCCCGACCTAGGAGTTACGACTACTCAAAGTTGGCCAAAAACTCACTTTCTCCCATACTTGGCCAATTTTCCAGATTCTAAATTTTTCAAAAAAATAAAAAAATAAAAAATGACTATTTCCAAATTTCAAGCTCCTTCTAAGCCACTTCAAATTGTCGGATGTTACACTCTTCTTCCATAATAGGTCTAATTCATGTGTCACAAGGATGAATTTCAACAATGAATTGTCTGATCTGAAAAATCGCTTCCTAATTAGGATGGTGAGAGGCCAGAGATACTCGGATGTTCTAAGGCATCGAATAGATTTCTTTCTATGGGAGTTAAAAGTCCTTAATTGTTTTCTCCATTTGCAGAGCTTCACTTTTGCAAGTGAATGTGGTATGCTAGATAACTCACAGAAAATGCTAGAAATTTGCAAGAGGATTAATACACCACCTCCACATAATGCATTTGCATACTGGAAGGAGCTAATTTGCAAGACGCTGTGTGCTATTAGCATCCAGCCATATGATGGATTTGCATACTGGAAGAAAGTAATTTGGAAGACTAAGCAAGAATTCAGAGCTAAATACTCATTTCCAAAAACACTACTTGCAGACAACAAGGTAGATGATGATGATACTAATCCCGAATTTGTGATGGAATTCATCAATGCTGTTGTGGGGAATCTCAATGTTCTAGTCAAGATCAATGATCCATCTTCATTGCTGTTTGTTCCAGGACCCAAGGAACAAATAGAACAAGTGTTAAAGGAGTTGAAGTTATTGAGATTTTTTGTCTGCTTTGTTTCTAACAAATGTATAGAGCCTCAATACCAACATACTACTTTTTATACTCATGCTTTAATTGAGGCTAGCCACATCGCAATGGTTGTGTGGTTGAATTTACCAATGTATGGAAACAGAAATCAAGACTTGGCTTCAAGTGAAGTCAGTTGTTTGCTTTCTGATTTCATGGAAATGAAGATTAAGTCCATTCAGCCAGGCATCAGCCGCAACAATATTTATATTGATGTCCTGCAAGCTTTGAAGTCGACCATGCCACAAGCTCAAAAGAAGCATGCAGCTGAGAGTGGCATTGTGGAGATTCCGACACACAGTCTGATGGTTGGTTTGAGTGATCAAATGGCTGACCTTCAGGAGATGCTCTGCCTTCTAAAAGATGATCTCATTCATCTGCCAATACTAGATCTGGAATTTCAACCTCAAGATATGGATTCTGTTATTATTGATGCTGGACTTCTTATTTACTCATTCTATGATATGAAGGGGGAGGAGGAAGACACAACGTTGGAGGATATCAACCGGGAGTTTGGTTTTGATCTTTCCATAAACATTGAGCCTATCAAGGTGATGATCTACCTCGTCATGCAAAAGGCATTTCAATGTAACTTGCCAAGGATTCATGGACTAGGCTATGTCGATTTTCTATTGAAAAACCTGAAGGATTTCCAAGGCCGTTATTCAGATTCATTCGCTTTACACAAGACTCAAATTCAAGTAATTCAAAATGAATTTGAGAGCTTGCAACCTTTCCTGAAGGTTGTCGTAGAAGAGCCACACAATAAGTTCAAGAGACTGAGTGAAGATTGTGCTATACAGATAATTAGGAAAGCACATAAGGTGGAATATGTGGTTGATGCTTGTATAAACAAAGGCATTCCTCATTGGCGCCTCAAGGGTTGGCTCCAGATTATCATAGAGGATATTACTTGTATCAAAGAAAAGATTCAGGAAAAGAACACTGTTGACGATACAATGAAGACTGACATTGCTCGTACATCATCAAAACTGGCAAGGACTCCGAGGATGAATGAAGAAATTGTTGGGTTTAAGGATGTCATAGAAACTTTAAGAAATCAACTACTGAATGGAACCAAAGGGCAAGATGTCATTTCAATTCACGGCATGCCAGGTCTAGGTAAGACGACTTTGGCCAACACACTCTATTCTGACAGGTCAGTTGTCTCTCAATTTGATATTTGTGCGCAATGTTGTGTGTCTCAAGTATATTCATATAAGGACTTGTTATTGGCCTTGCTATGTGATGCTGTCGGTGAGGATTCTGACCGTAGAGAACTTCCTGACAATGAATTAGCTGATATGCTTCGCAAAACTTTATTGCCCCGAAGGTACCTTATCCTTGTTGATGACGTGTGGGACAATAGTGCTTGGGATGATTTAAGAGGTTGTTTTCCAGATGTCAATAACAGAAGCAGAATCATTCTAACGACAAGACATCATGAAATTGCCAAATATGCTAGTGTTCATAGTGATCCCCTTCATCTTCGTATGTTTGACAAAGATGAAAGTTGGAAGCTGCTTGAAAAGAAAGTGTTTGGTGAACAAAGCTGCTCCCCTCTCCTAAAAGATGTTGGGTTAAGAATAGCAAAAATGTGTGGACAACTCCCTCTTTCGATTGTTTTGGTTGCTGGTATTCTGTCAGAGATGGAAAAGGAAGTAGAATGTTGGGAACAAGTGGCCAACAATTTGGGTACCCACATTCACAATGACTCAAGAGCCATTGTAGACCAAAGTTATCATGTTTTACCCTGTCATCTTAAGTCTTGCTTCCTTTATTTTGGAGCATTTTTAGAGGATGAAGTGATTGACATTTCAAGGTTAATAAGGTTATGGATATCAGAATCATTTATAAAAAGTAGTGAAGGCAGGAGGTTGGAGGATATAGCAGAAGGTTACTTGGAGAATCTTATTGGAAGAAATCTAGTAATTGTTACTAAGAGGGCCGAATCAGATGGTAAGGTCAAAGCATGTCGCCTTCATGATGTATTACTCGACTTCTGCAAGGAAAGAGCAGCTGAGGAGAATTTTCTACTATGGATAAAACGGTAATATGATAAGTAATGGTACTTTCAATCAATCAAGTATTTCAAGTTATATTTGAAAATTAATGATATGATTTTGTTAATTGATATATTCACAGGGATCAGAGTACCAACGCTGTTTACTCTCACAAACGGCATGCTCACTTGGCCTTCACTGAAATGGATAGTCTTGTTGAATGGAGTGCGTCTTGCTCGCTTGTTGGGTCTGTACTTCTTAAGAACTACGCCCCCTTATCCTCTCCTGCTTTTTCAATTTCACACATTTTATTAAATTTTAAGTTTCTAAAAGTATTGGATTTGGAGCACCAGGTTGTTATTGATTTTATTCCAACTGAGCTTACTTATTTGAGGTATTTCTCTGCGCTCATTGATCAGAATTCAATTCCTTCAAGTATATCCAATCTTTGGAACCTTGAAACTCTTATATTAAAGCGTAGATCAGCTTGGAGAAATAATATGCTATTACTACCTGGTACAGTTTGGGATATGGTTAAATTGAGACATCTGCATATTCCTAACTTCATCCCAGAAAATGAAGAAGCATTACTCGAGAACTCTCCGAAACTTGATGATTTGGAAACCCTTTCCACTCTATATTTCTCTCGTGTTGAGGATGCAGAATTGATGCTGAGAAAAACACCTAATCTTCGAAAACTGATATGTGAAGTCGAGTGCTTAGAATTCCCCCATCACTGGCATGTGTTGAATTTTCCAATACGGCTTGAAATACTAAATCTTCATTTATCAAAAGCCTTTCAAACCACCCCCTTTTGCATCTCTGCACCAAATCTCAAATACTTGAAACTCTCTGCCTTTTACATGGATTCTCAGTATTTATCAGAAACTGCTGATCATCTGAAGAACCTTGAGGTACTCAAACTGTACTACGTTAAATTTGAGGAATGGAAAGTGAGCAATGGCAAGTTCCCTCAACTCAAAATCTTGAAACTAAAATGTGTGTCCTTGATGAAATGGATTGTAGCTGATGATGCCTTTCCTAACCTTGAACAATTGGTTTTGCGTGGATGTAAACATCTTATGGAGATCCCTTCTTGTTTCATGGACATCCCTTCTCTCAAGTACATCGAGGTAGAAGACTGCAATGAGTCGGTTGTCAAGTCAGCCATGAATATACAAGAAACACAAGTCGAAGATTATCAAAATACTAATTTCAAGCTCGTTCTCATCGGTACACTACTGAAAAAAGCTTTACTCTGCATGATTTTGATGAATCAGAAATGGCCTAAATTTTACAAACTGTTTTCTCTGTTATCTTTACCTCGTGGCCTCGTTTTACATTTGGGTTTTTCTCTTGCAGAAAAAGAGGTTAAATTTGGTATCCTATGGTGAAGATATATCCAAGGCATATAAAAGATTAGTTTTTCTTCCAGGTACTGCTTTTTTTTTTCTTTCTTTCCTTTTTTTTGAGTACACCAAATAGATAGATTCATCTTTTTTGTCTTTTCGATATGAAAGAGAAGAAACTTACTGTGACCAGAGATGTGGATGCTGATGAAGTTCAATTAGTTGTGGAGAAACTGAGAAAGCGTGGCATGCTCTAACAAAATGCTGAGCTCTGGTGAACTCAACCATGATGGATTTCCAAATAATGACAGGGTTGTAGTCCCAACTTGTCAACACAAATGTGCTATACTCATTTTGCTCACTGTAATACCATTTCATGACACACACAAAAACATTAACTGTAGTAAAGTTTTGATGGATCAGTAAATCTGAGTTCAACCCATTGTAATCCGTTCAAATTCAACTCAAAAAATGCCCATTGAGTTATTCTTTAACAGGGTATCCAGAGTGTGTAGCTAGAGTAATTTGGAATATCACATGTAATTTCTTTATGAGTTATTTCGTTTAATAAAGATTCTGTAAAACGTCTAACGGCTGTTGCATTCATTGTAAACTAAAAGGAAACTATTATTCGACCCTATTCCTTTCTCAAACCTCGAAACCAACACCAGTTATACAACAATAGATGCAGAACCCTTTAATTATATACTCTCTACAAATTAAATGAGTAACTAAGCATTTGAATAAGGCAAAAATTGCAGTGGTACATACTCTATGACAAACATGTACTAACAGTATTGTCAATGTTCCTTGCAATCTTTAACAGGCTTAGCTTCAAAACCTCCTTCTGGTCTCCTCTCAAGTTCATATGGCATGTAAGTACCAAGTATCCTATCCCACGTCACAAAGAAAGGCTGTGAATAGTTATACTTGGTCCCATAAAGCTGGTGATGGATATCATGGTAAGCGGAGTTGTTTTTAAAGAAGATATGGAAGAGATTTCCGGGCAACCATAGTCCGCAATGATCATCAACCGTCTTGATCGTAGCAAATGAGAAAAAGAAAATGGAGGTACGTGGTGACATGCCAGAGACAAGGAAAGCTAGAGCCCCGCCGATTGTGTCAAGAATCAGACCCTCCAAAGGGTGGTTGTACAAAGCTCCAAATGCATACGGAACAATTAGCCGGTGATGTTGATCATGGATATGTTTGTACAAGAACTTGTTTTGGTGCATGTACCGATGCATAAAATATTGCCAAGTATCTAACATCAACATGGCAACAAATAACTGTCTGCCAAGAACAAAGATTGAAGCGTGTCGATCCCCACCAGATTCACCATCATCTCCTGTGACCTGCTCCATATTAGTAGATAATCAGACAACAAGAATTAGTAAAAATACAAAGATAAAAATTGACATGATGTGGAACAAGAATATGAGAATCAGGTTCATGATTGGAACAAGATACTAAAAGTACACAAAACAAGTATGGGAAGACAACTACTCATGGTATGTACTTAAGTTACTTATCAGAATTCAGAACATACGAAAGGTGTACAACTTTTAACTCATTGATCAGAGATTAGTTGTATTCGGTATGAGCTAGCCCTCTCCTAATTAAACTTATCTATTTTCCTCTTGGGATCAGAAAAGCTTACATTTCTGCTATCATAAATGATAAGGCAAGTGCTAATTTGTGGGTCCCAGAATCACAAGCCAACTTACCAAAGTGAAAGGGAACCAAAGCAGTGCATTAGTTGAGTCAAGACTCAAGAGACCCAACTAATGACCACCCATAAAGAGAAGTGCCAACAAATAAAATAAGTTTGAAGTAGAATTTTCAAGGGGGTAGACATGAGTTAGGCTAAACTTTGCAAATTAGGCTACAGCCTACACACATATCAACGCAAGCCAAAGGAAAGACAAGACCACATTGTTTTCTTTTTATATCTCTTCTTTGCAGGTTAGAGAAATGAATCTATCCCTCAACATATCCAAGCTCACATATTGCAGTTGAAAAGATCATCTCACAACTTACTTTAGTCTTTCCATAAGACCAAACATAAGTGAAGTAGCACAGTAGAAAGCTAGGTAGACAAGGAAATGCAAAAGAAGAGCAATGATTCCCCATTTTACCACATTTCAAGTTTCTAAAAGTACTGGATTTGGAACACCAGGTTGTTATTGATTTTATTCCAACTGAGCTCCCTTACTTGAGGTATTTCTCTGCGCTCACTCATCAGAATTCAATTCCTTCAAGCATATCCAATCTTTGGAACCTTGAAACTCTTATATTAAAGCGTAGATCAGCTATGACGCTATTACTACCTAGTACAGTTTGGGATATGGTTAAATTGAGATATCTGTATATTCCTAACTTCTGCCCTGAAAATAAAAAAGCATTACTCGAGAACTCTCCAAAACTTGATGATTTGGAAACCCTTTCCAATCCATATTTCACTCGTGTTGAGGATGCAGAATTGATGCTGAGAAAAACACCTAATCTTCGAAAACTGAAATGTGAAGTCCAGTGCTTAAAATACCCCCATCAGTACCATATGTTGAATTTTCCAATACGGCTTGAAATACTAAATCTTCATTTATCAAAAGCCTGTGAAACCGTCCCCTTTTGCATCTCTGAACCAAATCTCAAATACCTGAAATTCTCTGGCTTTTACCTGAATTCTCAGTACTTATCAGAAACTGTTGATCATCTCAAGCACCTTGACATACTCAAACTGTACCGCGTTGAATTTGGTGATCATGGGGAATGGAAAGTGAGCAGTGGCAAGTTCCCTAAACTCAAAATCTTGAAACTAGAATATTTGTCCTTGATGAAATGAATTGTAGCTGATGATGCCTTTCCTAACCTTGAACAATTGGTTTTGCTTAGATGTCAAGATCTTATGGAGATCTCTTCTTGTTTCATGGACATCCTTTCTCTCAAGTACATTGAGGTAGACATCTGCAACAAATCTGTTGTTAAGTCAGCCAAGGATATACAAGAAGCACAAGTCGAATATAATCAAAATACCAATTTCAAGCTCGTCATCATCAAGGTACACTACTGAGAAAAGCTTTATTCTGCATGATTTTGATGAATCAGAAATAACGGCTTTAAACTTTATGAACTGTCTTCACTGTTATCTTTAACCCTCGTGGAGTCATTTGGGTTTTCTTGCAGAAAATGGTGTTGAAATTCGATACATCTCATGATGAAGAGATACTTAAAAGATTATCCTCTCTTCCAGGTACAGATTATATTTTCTTTCTTTCCTTTTTTTTAGTACATCATAAAATTGATTCATCTTTTTTGTCTTTTTGATATGAAAGGGATAAAATCAATTTCAATTAATAGGATAGAAAAGATCTTACTGTGGTTGGAGATGTGGATGCTGATGAAGTTCGATTGGTTGTGGGCAAACTAAGCAAGCGTGACATGCTGTAACGAAATGCTGAACTCTGGTAAACTCAGCCATGGATGATGGATTTCCAGAAAATGACAAGGTTATAGTCCCATTGTAATTTGTTCAAATTCAACTCAAAACGCCCATTTATCACCTCTAACTGATGACCACATCTGCAAAGTTAATGGTATTGTTGATGATTTTCAAAGCAAGGTTGAGGAACTAGTTACTTAAGCTAGGACCTAAGACTTTTACCCATTTTCAACTGTGATTTTTGTTGTATGATAAATGGACATTTTTAAGGCAGTTCTCACACAAAGTTATAAATATTTATATAAAAAGAAAAAAAACAGTTGTAATTATTTATTGGCTGTAAACTAATATCTGTATTATTTGCTATGTCTGCTTTACTTCTGTATTTTGAACTGCTTTGATATGCGTTACTTGAGCCGAGGATCTTTTGGAAACAGTGCATCTACCTCTAGGTAAGGGTAATAAGATTTGCACACTCTCTACCTACCGCAGACCCGTATCTGTGAGATCACATTCGTATGGTGTTGGTTGTGATCTTAAACTAAAATGTGTATTCCTGGAGCTAAAAATTTGACACCAGAAAGAGAAAGATCATACCTTTGTCGGATTGTTTGTTTTTGTATGTTTTGTAGCTCTAAATATTCTGGAGTCTGGACAACTATAACTATATTTTATGATCTATTAAGTCATTGAATTTGTCTTTAACAGGGTATGCAGAGTTTGTAGCTGGTGCAATTTGGAACATCACATGTAATTTCTTTATGAGTTGTTTCTTTTAATAAAAAATCTGTAAACTTCCCAGAAGCTGGTGAATTCATTGTAATTTTAAATTAAACACATTGCAAACTATTCACTCAGTCCTTAATGTTTGTGATTCCTGAATTGAATGGTTTCACCCTTTTGTATTTTCTTATGAGTTATGCTACCCTTTTGCTTCTTATGAGTCCACCAAAATGCTGTAATGCCACTCTGTTAAGATCTTGCTTCTACATGATACATTGCTGCATCTTTATGTGGACAGTTCCCTTCAGAACGTTTTGAAGGTCGAAGAACTGAAGTTTTAAGACATCAAACATTCTTGCAGGTATTACATATATGGTATATCATAGATTAAGTGTTAAAGTGATTGTAAGGTAACTTTGTTAGAGCAACAACAATATATTCAATGTAATGGTGCTGTCACATTTCTGCTCAAGTGAGAGTCTTCCCATTAAATAGGGATGTGCTGTCATTCTATCTCTCTAAATACCCTTTTCCCAAAATACCACTTTCAGCCAATTTGGTCACTCAACTTTGAATAGTTCACTTATAAATTGACTCAATTTTGTTTTATAACATAAAAGTCACTCATATTTTATATGTTTGAATTTCCTCTATCTTTTGTAGGAATACTAATTTTCTATACAAATTCTGATATCGTAAAACAACTTTTAAAATTTTTATTATGTCTTTATTATTATATTAGTTTATTATAATTTTTTAAACGCTAATTAAATATATTTATAAGAATTCTGAAAAATGAAACATACAAAAGTTATGAATAATATTTAACATTAGAAGTTACAAGTAAATGAAGAGATATGAGTTATAAATAATTGAAATGTACAATTTTATTACATTAAATGTATTAATAATTATGCATTGATTTTATTTGTAAAATAAATAAATGAAAATATAAGGGGTGAAAATACAAAAAAAGAAGAAAAAAATATAATCATCTGTGACTACATAAAAATTATAAATTCATTTTCAAACAAAAAAGAATAGTGACAAAAACAGATTGTTACACACGCAAAAAAATGACATCATGAAGTTAATATTTTATTTTCAATTACATTTTTGCAAGTATAATAAAAATGAAATGGGATAATCATAATTTGTTTTTGTTATTAAAATGGGATAATTATATTAATTGTGCTTCATAACCAAAAAAAAAAGGTAGAATAGTAAAAGATCATATGATTAACATTGACAATACATGTAGCTAAATTATTTATACAAATCAAAATTAAAAAAATTCTAGGAAAAGTAACTTAAGCTACTAATACAAGTTCAAGTAAAAAAAAAAAAGATCTAAAAAATGATTTTTAATTATGCTTCAATTTTTTTTCTTTCTACCATCCCTTTGCAAGTAGATTTGCTATCATATTTTGCTCCATATGTCAAACTCTTCATCATATGCAACCAATTGAATAAAAAAATATTATATGGATAAATAAAATATCATGTACCAATTAAAAAATAAAATACCAAAAGAAAAAAAAAGAAATTGAAAGTATATGTAATATATTTGTTTATTATTTTTTCAATAGTACTAACAATACTAAATAATTATCATTTCTTGAAATCTAACAAATATTATAATTAAACTACATTATATTTTGAAACTGAATATTAGAAAGAACAACTACATACTGATAACATATTATTAAGAATTATAAAGGTATTATTTTTTTATTATACTTGCTTGGTGAATGATATATAACACATATATAAACAAAATATTAAGAAAGCATGTCCAAGTACATAAAAATAAAAATAAAAACTTGAGAATGAAATATATCTTACCTTCATGTACTTTTTTTTTGTTACATGTTAGATAATTCACAAACAAATATGATGAAGAAGAGAAATGATAATTTTAAATGTAATCTTCATGAAACTAAATATGAATTTATACAGAAAAAATAGAACAAATGAAAAAATACAGACTTGAGAATGAAATATTTCTTACCTCATGTACTTCTTTTTTGTTACATGTTAGTTCATTCACAAATCAAATATGAATTTATATAGACAAAATAGAGGAAATGAAAAAATAAAGATTTGAGAATGAAATATTTCTTACCTTCATGTACTTCTTTTTTCTTACATGTTAGTTCATTCACAAACCAATATGATGAAGAAGAGAAAGGGTAATCTTGAATGTGAATCTCCATGAACTAAATATGAATTTATAGGCAAAATAGAGGAATATCATAAGACATCATAAACTTACAAATTTAAGTTTAGAGGTTATGGACATAAGAATTATGAGAGTTATGAATATTATTAAAAGTTAAAATTAAAGAGAAGTAAGTCGTGTATAATAACTCCTTGTGAATAAATTAAAAACTACTTAAAATATAAGAAAATATTATCATTTTATGATTAGAAGTGAGACAAACAAATAAAAAAAGAATGTGAAGAGTTTTTGTTGTAAATGTTCATCCATTAATAAAATATTTATTTGTACTAAATTAAGTATTACTTTCACAATATAATAATTTACAATACAATAATTAATTTAAATTTTTTAAAAAGGCCAAAAAAAGGAGAAAAAAGATAAATGCAAATGGAGGCCATAGAGAGGTGTCACATCACCTTCTCTATGTTTCTCCTTTATTATATATATAGATATGATATGGAGTTAATATCATAAAAGGTCACTCAACTATTAAAATTGATGTAGTAAAGTCATTAAACTTTGTTTTGTATCAAAAAAATCATTCAACTTAAGATTTTTATTTTTCAAAATCACTCAACCAAATTTTATCATTAAAAGAAAATCTAACATGATAAAATAAATTATTTTTGTATGTATTGAAGCATAAAATGCATAAATAAATAAAATTAAAGAAAATCCATTACACCTCTTCTCGCTTTCTTTCTCTATTTCCACAAAAATTCTCATTAAAAAAGGCCTTCGGAAGATTCGTTAATATTGTTCATGTTAAAATCTTCTTAAACAATGGATTCACATATATGAACAACTAAATTTATTATAAGATAATATTAATAAACTTACGATTTAACTTTTGAATAAGAATTTAGGCCTATCCGAAGAATTGTTGGTAAAAGTTGGAGTCAAAGATTTCATTTTAGCATATATGTTCATAAAATGTGTTTACTGTTATATTTTTTCTTTTTTCTTTTCATAATATTTAGGTAAATTAAACCTTCATACTTTGTAAGAAGAAATTCATTATTAAAGAAAAATAACATGAATAATCTGAAACAATTTTTCGAAGGTCCTTTTGGTCAATAAATTAAAGAAACAGACAAAAAGAAGAAGCTCAACAACAATTTATAAAAGAAACGGAGACATGAAATTTAACAAAAAATCTAAATTCATACATTATAATTGCACAAATTTAAGTTGAGTGATTTTATTAATATAAAACAAAGTTCCATGAATGGAATGTCTGTTCTAAAGAAGAAGGTTGCTTGATTATTCTTTTCAGGAGCAAGCCATAAGGACTCTGTAGATCGCGAGAATGCATGTTCTGATGCTTGCACGGGCTCATCTGCTTCATCAATTCTAATAGTTGAGTGATTTTTTATGATATTAACTCTATGATATGATTGAAAGACATAACAAATAAGAAGCCTAACTAATAAAGTAGAAGAACTACAGTTTCTATAATAATAAAATAACACATGAGTGCTCAAATCTGTCGCTATATTTTCACGAAGGCCTCTCTATCTAAATATGAGCAAAATAATACTCCTTTTTATCCAACAATAGTTGTCCACTATATTAAAAATAGTTATCCAACAATATTTGTCTAATTTAGAAAATTAAGAGATAATTTATCTTTTGTATATATTTTATCCTTGTTATTAAACTATTTGTCATCTATATTTTCAAAGCATTAAATTTAATAAAGTTAAAGGATAATACAGTAATATTACCCTTATTTATTTATTGTTTCTTAGAAAATGTGTCAAGTCAATAGTGGATAACTATTATTGGATAGGAAGGAAATAACATTTGAAAAATTTAGGAGTTCAAGAAGTATAAGGGAATAGGACAGGTTGGATGGAGCAATAAATATATTAAAAACAGTTTCATGTGGTCATCTGAAAAGGCTCTCCCACATTTATTTCTTTAAATTGTTTTTTGTCACTTCAGTTTTATTATTTAATGAATTTAGATTTACAATTGTGCACAAAACATACTTGCATGAAGGGTAAAACAATTATTCAATTAAATATTTTATAACAATTTTATTTAGTGTAGGGGTAAAATCATAATTTAATTTTAGACTTGAAGTCTTCCCACTTTAATAATACTAATACGTTTAACCTCTATTACTGTATAAAATATATAGATCTAACTCATGTATAGAAAATATTTGCAATATCAACTCAATTAACTTAAAAGGCAATAAAATATACATGTTATCATATGCATACAAAATGGAAAAGGTTAAACAAAACAATATATTAATCAGAATAAGAAAGAATATCCAAAAAAAAACAAATTACATAGAATTATAAGATAATGAAATATAAAAGTGTAGTGAAATAGCATTTTATGTCCAATTTATAAAGGAAGAGTGCATCAAAAGTTGTGAGTGAATGCGAAAGTTATAGAGTAAAAGGGTAAATTTACGTGATTTGATAGATGGATATGATTGTGTTGACCAAATGAACCAAAAAATTGTTAATAATTTTTATAGAACATAAAAAGTTATTATAGAAATGTATTGAAAAACTTAAAAGAAAAAACATTTATTTCATAAGCAATAAAAGAAAAAATCAATTCAAATGAATATTAAATAATGATTTGTCCTTTCATCTATGTGGCTATACAACTCCCATTTTTCTATTGGTTTGTATTTACTTTTTTTATTTATCATATTTATATATGTATATTTATCATATTTTTATACTTAATGTCTTGATATAATATTTCCTTGAAAGACAAAAGAATTATTCAACATCTAAAAGGACTAACTATTAAATCTCATTAAAAAGTGGAAAATGATCAGTTGTAAGTTGTAACATCTAATTATGTATTTGGTATAGTTTAATTGTCATTATTTATTTGATTTTAAAAGTAAGGTATTTATTCAATTAAAAAATTAGTGAAAGACATTTCCGTAATTTAACTTTAAACTCAAGACATTTCCACTTTATATATATATATATACTAGTCATGGGCATGCATTACACGTGTGAGCCATGCTAACTTGTGTCATTCTCTATCGATAACCCAAAACAAATAACATGGTTGCATTTCTTAAAAAAAAATTAGCCGCTCTTCGATAACTCAAAACAAAAAGCACTCTGTATCAAAGGGTGTTTTGGTAGCAGGTGTGACAATATGTCAGTAGTTGCTCTGCTTTTTGCAGCAATTGCTATATATTAGCACCCTTTTATGAAGAAATATAGAGATGCCAAAACCCCTCCAAAAAGAAAGGCAATTACGAAGTATTTAAGGGTATTTTCATTCCAGCAGCTGCACGAAGCCACCAACGGTCTCAAGACAGAAAGACATTTTGTCATTCTTTTTTCAACAGACTAAAAGGGCAATTATATCACATAAATTGGGACACGGACCTCTAGACCTGATCTGAGATCTAACTCCCAGGTTTGAGGTCGGATCGGATTGGGTCGAAGTCAGATCCCGATCTGGGTGTCGGGTCCCGTGTTAGGATTCGAGGTCGGATCCTAGGTCGAGTGTCGAGGTGGGGTTCCAGGTCTGGTGACGAAGTCGGGTTTTGGGTTGAGAGTCGAGGTTGGATTGGGTCCCTTGTCGCGTGTCATGGTTGGATCCGGGTTAGAAATCGGGTCGCCGGTCGAGTTGTGGGGTTGGGTCCCGGATCGAGAGTTGGAGTCGGGTCCCAATTCAAATGTTGTGTCTCGAATCGAGAGTCGGGGTCGAGTCCTAAATCGAGTCTTGGGGTTGGATCCTGAATCGATTATCGGGCGTGTACAATGCCTTTAAGACAAGATAGAAAGACATACTTTGTCATTCTTTTTTCGACACACTAAAAAGGAAAGTACATCACATAAATTGAAACGACGTTTCTATTGCCAATGTTGAAAGACTATTCTTGTCCTGATTAGTAGACTTTAAAGGTTTAGTTCATATATAATTAGGTCCCTTGAGGACTAGGAAGGTTAAGTTAAGAATTAAGATCCAATAATGCATGTTGTTGACTCCCAATTTTGACCCTCCACGATAGAAATTAATTTTCGAACTTCTTAATTTCAAATGATTTGAAATAATTAGGTTTATAAAAATTCGAAATGTTTTGGAGGTTTGATTATTTTTAGTCATTTCTACAACATTTTAGGTGGTAATTATGTTCTTACCTAATTAGTATATTTTATAAAGTCATCTCCAAAGACGTTACGTTTTAGTTAAGTGTTTTATTAATTCACTTTAGTTTAAGTTATAGTTACAATTTTCAAGTTTTAAAATAGCCTTGTAAATTTTATAACTTTTGAATAATAAATTTGCTTTATATAATTATATATATTATTAGTATGTTTTTATAAATATTTAATAATCATCCCCGAAGATTTCACATTTCAAGTTAAATATTTTATTAATTTAGTTTGGTCTAAGTTATAGTTGTAATTTCGAGTTAATTAATTTGCATCTAATTTAATTATGTTTTAGTTAAATTAATTAATGTCGTTAAAATTAAGAAATTTGTTAACTAATTAGATAATTCATCTTATTTAGATTTTTAGCCAAAGTCGCAAATTAAATTTGGTGTGGCTATAGCTTATTTACGATTTTTGCCATCTCCTTTTACCTCTTTTTTTTTAACCTTTAAAGTAACAAATATTGGGCCATTTTCAGCCCAAATCCCCCTTAATTGCCAGCCCACTTCCTCTTCTAAAAGCCCACCAAACACGTCCCAAACAACTCAACATCAATACATATCACATACATACAGTACATACCCGACCCAACCCTTTTCTTCTTCAGAAAAGAGACCCAGAAACGACGTTCACAATGAACAAATGGAAAAGCACGCAGCAGCGTGAAAATACACGGCGAATTCATGGAAAAGCAGCAAGGAACGCAATACAATGCTCCTCTTTGTCGTCTCTTTCATGTCCCTTTCCCTCGTACTGTCGCAGCAGCAAAAGCAAGCCGCGTCTCAGTCCTTGGGGCTGTGGGATCGATCCACGTCGCACCCAAGGACGAGTGATTCGATCCCACCCGTTCGTCCCCCTTTCCTCTTCCGAAATGGGTCTAAATTACAGAGAAAAGGTTGCCTCCCCTTAATGGTGAAAAATTTTTGAAATTTGAATTTGGAATGGGCCTCTTTCTATCCGGATTTTCATCCGTTTTCCCCCTATTCCGAACCCTAGTTTATTCTATATATTCTTGGATTATTCATTTGTAAAAGGGGGGCTCTTTTTTGGAGTTGGGAGAAATTATTGGAGAAAAACATAGGAATCAGTTAACCTTTAGACAAAGACAACACATTGAAAATTCCAGCAATACTACTACATACAGAGATTTAAGATAGTTTCCTGGAATCCAGATTTCGATTTTGGTTCTTGTTCCTGTTGTTTTTTTTGCCGCTCATTGGAATTCTAGGAATTGCGTCTCGGTGGCGATTCCGTTCTGCTCGTTCAAGTTTTCAGTTCGCTGCTCCAAAGAAGGTAAACTTCTTTGATCTTAATTCTTTTAGTTGGTATTTCGTTTAAGAACTGAAGCTCTCTGTTGGTGACTTCTCTCCCTCTCATGAATGCATCTGTCGTTTAATATCTTAGCTCTTTAGCTGCTAAAGGTGAAAGTGTATTCTTTGGTGTATGATTCAAGTCCGGGATTCGTTAGTTAAGAGTTTGAGTTTTCTTGCTGTAAGTTTATTTCATTTTATTGTCGAAAATGCCGGATGAATTTCTTTCTCTTTTTGTTTGAAATGATTTGATGTTCATTCGGTCTCGACTATGAATGCGTTAGCTATACAGACTTGCTCTATTCATTTCACTTGTGTCTAGCTTATTTGTTGGTCGCATGAGATCTCTCTTAGGATCCAAAATATGTCTGTTGTTTCCTTACTATCTAATGTAGTACGTTATTATGTCGCTTGTTAATCTCTACTTCTAATGGTCTTTAATCAATTTGCTAAGTTCGTTATAGGCTTCTAATGTTCCCTTGTCTTCTCTTGAGCTTCAAGATTGTTATTATTATTATTATTATTATTTATTTATTCACTGTTATTTAAAGGCTGTCCTATTTCTTTTTTTTTTAGTTATCCATTTTCACTGTTTTGTCATTTCATTTGAGTTTAGTTTGTTCATTGGTTACTCGTTAACATTATTCTGTGCTTATTTTTATTAAAACAACATCTATGTTTCCGTCATATGTTTGGAAAGTATAGAAGGCATTATGTGGTTGCGTATTTACTCACCTTAAATAAATAGTATTTTGGAATTTGTGTTCTTTTTTTTAAAAAAAAAACAAAATGTTCACAAGTTTGTTTGTGTCCAAATTTGAAAGGAAATTTCCCTTGCTCGTCCTTCGGTTTGCTTGTTACTCGATGTTTCAGTTTAGAATATGATAGTATAATAAATATTAGGATATGGTAGTATAATAAATATTAGAATGCGGTAGTATACAAATTCAGAATATGGTAGCATATAAATTCTGTTTTATTTGAGTGTTTTCTCTTATATTATTCATGACTCTTGCTTACTAATTCTCATTTTCGTGTTTGCATGTGAAATTTGTCTGGGTTCTCGCGGTCTCTATCGTCGCATTTTCCTCTGGGCCACGGAGGCCCATATTCCATTTTTATCCGAGTCAGCTAGCCCTAAAAATTGACGAACAGGTCTCGAAGTTGAAAGAAGCAACAAATTGAGAAATTGAAAAGATTGGGCCAAAGGCCCACTCTTAATTCAAAAAAATTGTATTTTTGGGCCTAAGCAGACTTATTTACTATTATTTGTTAATTCTTAGGACAGGTGAAGGAATTGGGCCTAAGGTCCAAAAGAAAGATATCTACTTTTGTTAGATTAGGACAGGTATCAGTGATTTAAATGGGTCAAAGGTCCAAAACAAAAATGGGCCCAAATACTGGTCCAGGCGGACAGAAAATCCAGATTTGGGCCCAAGTCTCTCTCTCTTATTTTACTGTGTTTGTTTACTCATTTATTATCCGCTATTAATCTTAAGGTTTTAAAAATTCAAATCCCCAAAAGAGTCCATTTCAAGCAAACACTTATATTTCTAACAAAATCATTACTACTTCAAGACTGTTTATAAGTTACTTGTTTAAGTAATTTTTCCCATACCCTTAAAAAGATTTATGGTTTTAAACTACTTATTCGCAACTTAGACAAATATTCATATTACTTAAAATATTAGCCAAATAATTAATTGTCGGATAACCGTGTGTTAGCGGGCATTACGGGTGCTTTAAGCCCTTCCCGAAATGCTAATAAGAACCTCGAACCCCCTTTAAATATTTTTCAATTAATTTCCTGTTTTAATCTTTTGAAGAATTCGTTTTCTTAATTTTACCTTAAAAATTAAGTGGTGATTCTAAATCAGTCCAATTAATATAAATAAAACACATGTGAACATTTGTCTTTTTTCAAGGGGACCATATATTATTACTCTTATTTATAAGTGTCACTTCTAAAGGACAAACACTGCATCATGTTGTTGTACCCAAGTGTCACACCCCAAATCTGGATGTGATGGCACGTGTCCATTTCCCACCGGACACGTCAGCCTAACCCAACCACAACGATAGAGAAGTAGAAATATGAGAATAAAATATAATAAATAAGCGGAAGATTTTCATTAAGACTCAACACTACCCAGAA
>NC_064287.1:50416175-50438779 GCF_019186545.1 Solanum stenotomum | reverse complement strand
GTTGGCTCTGTACTTTTTAAGAATTATGACCAATACTTTGCCCATCGTTTCTTATCCTCTCATGCTTTTGAAATTTCACACATTTTACCACATTTCAAGTTTCTAAAAGTAATGGATTTGGAACACCAGGTTGTTATTGATTTTATTCCAACTGAGCTCCCTTACTTGAGGTATTTCTCTGCGCTCATTGATCAGAATTCAATTCCTTCAAGCATATCCAATCTTTGGAACCTTGAAACTCTTATATTAAAGCGTAGATCAGCTGCGACACTTAAGACGCTATTACTACCTAGTACAGTTTGGAATATGGTTAAATTGAGATATCTGTGTATTCCTAACTTCCGCCCTGAAAATAAAAAAGCATTACTCGAGAACTCTCCAAAACTTGATGATTTGGAAACCCTTTCCAATCCATATTTCGCTTGTGTTGAGGATGCAGAATTGGCGCTGAGAAAAACACCTAATCTTCGAAAATTGACATGTAAAGTTGGGTGCTTAGAATACCCCTATCAGTACCATGCGTTGAATTTTCCAACACGGCTTGAAATACTAAAGCTTTATCAATCAAAAGTCTTTAAAACCATCCCCTTTTGCATCTCTGCACCAAATCTCAAATACCTGAAACTCTCTGACTTTTACCTGGATTCTCAGTACTTATCAGAAACTGCTGATCATCTGAAGAACCTTGAGGTACTCATACTGTACTACGTTGAATTTGGTGATCATAGGGAATGGAAAGTGAGCAATGGCATGTTCCCTCAACTCAAAATCTTGAAACTAAAATATTTGTCCTTGATGAAATGGATTGTAGCTGATGATGCCTTTCCTAACCTTGAACAATTGGTTTTGCGTGGATGTCGACTTCTTATGGAGATCCCTTCTTGTTTCATGGACATCCTTTCTCTGCAATACATCGAGGTAGGAAACTGCAATGAGTCAGTTGTCAAGTCTGCCATGAATATACAAGAAACACAAGTCGAAGATAATCAAAATACTAATTTCAAGCTCGTTCTCAGCGAGGTACACTCTGAAAAAAGCTTTATTCTGCATGATTTTGATGAATCAGAAATGGCCTAAATTTTATGAACTGTTTTCTCTGTTATCTTACCTGGTGCCCTCGTTTTACATTTGGTTTTTTCTCTTTGTTTTCTTGCAGAAAAAGACGTTGAAATTAAATTTATCTCATGATGAAGATATATACAAGGCATTTAAAAGATTATTTCTTCCTCCAGGTACTACTTATTTTTTTTATTTCCTTTTTTTTGAGTACACCAAATAGATAGATTCATCTTTTTTGTCTTTTCAATGTGAAGGGGATAAAATCAATTTCAACTGATAGGAAAGAGAAGAAACTTACTGTGACCGGAGATGTGGATGCTGATGAAGTTCAATTAGTTGTGGAGAAACTGAGAAAGCGTGGCATGCCAGGGTTGTAGTCCCAACTTGTCAACACAAATGTGCTATAGTCATTTTACTTACTGTAATACCATTTCATGACGCACACACAAACATTAACTGTAGTAAAGTTTTGATGGATCAGCTGATTTGTTAGTTCAACCCATTGTAATCCGTTCAAATTCAACTCAAAAAATGCCCATTGAGTTATTCTTTAACAGGGTATCCAGAGTTTGTAGCTGGAGCAATTTGGAATATCACATGTAATTTCTTTATGAGTTATTTCGTTTAATAAAAGATTCTGTAAAACGTCCAACGGCTGTTGCATTCATTGTAAACTAAATACATCTCACAATGTAACTATTGAACAAATTTTTCATTCAAGTCCTTGAGGTTTGATGTAAGTCATTAGATTTTACGGATCCTAAAGTGAATGGTTTCAGCCTTCTCTATTTTCTTATGAGTTCACCAAAATGTTGTGATGCCACTCTGCTACATGTTAGAGAAATGAGAATGTTAGCACCTGAGAGTATGGCCTAGCGGTCAATCAATGAAGCAGGTGAAAACAACAAAAGCGAAAAAATACCAAGAAATTTCTTCCCATCTATCTAAGTACCGCTAAACGGAGATACCTGATACCTCTTTGGTTGGAAGAAGCAGGTACTCAGTAAAATGGTCGAGGTGAGCTCGACACCATCAATAACAGCCCACAAAAAAGAACAATGAGAAAGTCACAATACATGTCCATATGCTTGGAACTAAAGAATTCAAGGCACACAATGTATTTCAGTCATCTTTTATCTCTGCCTGCAGTTGAATATACCATATATCAGATCTGAGACAATGTTTAAAAAGGAAACTATTATTCGACCCTATTCCTTTCTCAAACCTCGAAACCAACACCAGTTATACAACAATATATGCAGAACCCTTTAACTATATACTCTATACAAATTGAATGAGTAACTAAGCATTTGAATAAGGCAAAAATTGCAGTGGTACATACTCTATGACAAACATGTACTAACAGTTTTGTCAATGTTCCTTGCAATCTGTAACAGGCTTAGCTTCAAAACCTCCTTCCGGTCTCCTCTCAAGTTCATATGGCATGTAAGTACCAAGTTTCCTATCCCACGTCACAAAGAAAGGCTGTGAATAGTTATACTTGGTCCCATAAAGCTGGTGATGGATATCATGGTAAGCAGAGTTGTTTTCAAAGAAGATATGGAAGAGATTTCCGGGCAACCATAGTCCGTAATGATCATCAACCGTCTTGATCGTAGCAAATGAGAAAAAGAAGATGGAGGTACGTGGTGACATACCAGAGACAAGGAAAGCTAGAGCCCCGCCGATTGTGTCAAGAATCAGACCCTCCAAAGGGTGGTTGTACAAAGCTCCAAATGCATACGGAACAATTAGCCGGTGATGTTGAGCATGGATATGTTTGTACAAGAACTTGTTTTGGTGCATGTACCGAGGCATAAAATATTGCCAAGTATCTAACATCAACATGGCAACAAATAACTGTCGGCCATGAACTGTAACATCCGGCAAATTGAAATAACTAGGAAGAGGCTTAGAATTTGAAAATTTTCATTTTTGGAAAGAATTTGAAAATCTGGAAAATTTTGGCCAAGTATGGAAAAGGTGAGTTTTTGGCCAACTTTGAACAGCCATAAATTCTATATCAAGATTATTTAGGTGGAGTTCCAGTAATAGTTGCAAATTTCGTGGAATGATCTTTCCAACGCCACCGAGTTTGCTCGATTCCGAGTCCGTATGAGCGAGTTATGCCCTTTGGAAGTTGGGTAGTTGGCAGGGAAATCCGTCCGGAAATTTAAGGGCATTTTGGTCTTTTCCCTAACCAATTCCTTTGGTTATATTGTAGTGTTGGACTGATTTTTAGATCATTTTTATCCCATTTTAAAAGAGTAAGAGTTAGGGTTCTTGAGTGAAGAAGAGGAGAAGAGAAAAAGAAGAGAAGAATAAGAGGGGATCAAGGAGCTTCCGTCAAAGATCATCGTGGAAATCGTCGGGGGTGATCCCTATTAGGTATGTGAGTCATAGTGTTGGGTGATTCTTTCCCCCACACGCCACTCTTGTTTTATTTTCAAGAAAAGATTTAGTTGTGGTTGTTGAAATCTTGTGGTGATGTTTGTTGAAGTTGTAGTTGTGTGGTGTTGAGTTTATTGTTGATTTGGGACATGTTTCCGGTGGTGTTTTCGAATTGAATCTATGGTATGTTGAGGGATTTTAGGATCCTTAGTGTTTGGGGTTGAAACCCTTGAAGTAAGGGTGGTTTAGAGTTGGAAAAAGAGGGAGAAAAAGTCGAGTTTTCTGGGCGAGGGGTTGGCGCGTCGCGCCTGCCAGCGCGCCCCAAAAGGGGTTCTGAACTTTCCCCCTTGGGGCGCCGCGCCTAGCAGAGTGCCAGCAGGCCCCCTCTGAAGTTTTGGGGCTGGCGCTCCGCGCCTTGCAGAGCGCCAAGGACGCCAAGTTCCCCCATTATTTCCACACCTTCTCATGCATGTTCCATGGTATTGTACCTATGTTTCATAGTTGTCTCCGACACTCCAAAGTACGTCTAAGCGTCAAAAACTCTTCCATAAACGTGTGATTATATACCTTGAATCCACAATCCAATTCAAGACGAGTTAGTATCAAGTCAAAGTAAAGTTAGAGTCAAGTCAAGCAAAGTTAAGAAGTAAGTCCAAGCAAGTCTTTAAAGCTTTTCAAGAGTCGTTATTGAATGCCTTAACGTCGTTTCAAGTTTCAAGTCGAATAAAGAGTTTAGAGTTCCAAGTTAAGCAAAGAGTTTCAAGCCAAGTGAAGAGTCTCGAGTTTCAAGCTAAGTCAAGAGCATAAAGTCGAGTCCATTTCTCCAAAGTTATTAGGGAACTATGTACTTGCCAAAAAAGTTTCTAAATGTTTTTACATTTAAGTAAGAAAGGAACCACGTTTTCCAAAAGAGCCTTTGGGATAAGTTTTGAGTAATTATCTCAATCAAAGAAAGATGTGTTTAAAGACACTTATGAGCCAAAGTAATTTGGGAGTAGTATTGAGCACCGAATTGGGGACACGAGTTCACATTAACTCAACTCTCCATAAGAACCATGCGCCAACATGGGACTTGACGTATCATTCTTTTTAGATGATCACGTAAGATTAGGCTAGTGGATCCACTAAGCAAAAGTAAGGTCCTATATCACGGCAAGGTATAGGATGGTCCTTGGGCAACGTGAGGTAAAACGTTGCATCATCACTAGGGCTCATAGTGGTGGTTGTCGGTTAAAGAACCTCCCACAAAAGTTATATCACTTTTATATAAGTAAAGTTGAGTTTGTTATTGTTTTATCCTTAACGAGCTAAGTTGTTTACACTGTTTTACAAGTTATTTATATATTGCATATGTCTTATTGCTTTATATTGAGTTCGGTTATTCATGAGTCGAACAAAGTCAAGGTAAGTGTTCTCTTGTACTCCTTTCAAGCGTAAGTTGTGATTTAGCTTTCCAGCACGCATACTCGTACATTCCATGTACTGATGCCAGTTGACCTGCATCGTTTTATGATGCAGACACAGGTACCCAGGATCAGCATCCAGCACGCCGTTGATCCAGCTGAGCACTCCAGAGTAAGTGGTGAGCCTCCTTGCTTTCCGGAGGACTCAGTTATTTTGTGTTCTTAAGTTTTGTTTTATTAGGATGTTGCAGGGTCTGTCCCAACATCCATGTCAGTATTGTAGAGGCTTCATAGACAGTCAGTTAGTTAGTTTTGAGTCTCTCTTCTGTATATATATATATATATATATATAATAATCTATTTTGAGACTTGAGTTGCCTTTTTGGCCAGATTTTTATCAGTTGGTTATTTTATAACCTTTCATTGCTTTGAGTTAAGCTGTTGAGTTAAGTTTCCGCTGAGTTAAGAAAGCCAGGCCAAGGGTTCGCTTGGGGCCAGCAATGGTCTTCGAGTGCCGGTCCCGCCTAGGGTGTAGGCTCGGGGCGTGACATGAACAAAGATTGAAGAGTGTTGATCCCCACCAGATTCACCATCATCTCCTGTGACCTGCTCCATATGAGTAGATAATCAGACAACAAGAATTAGTAAAAATACTAACATAAAAATTGACATGATGTGGAACAAGAATATGAGAATCAGGTTCATGATTGGAACAAGAAACAAGTATGGGAAGTACAACTCCTTATGGTACGTACTTAAGTTACTTATAAGAATTCAGAACATAAGAAAGGTGTACAACTTTTAACTCATTGATCAGAGATTAGTTGTATTCGGTATGAGCTATCCCCTCCTAATTAAACTTATCTATTTTCCTCTTGGGATCAGAAAAGCTTACATTTCCAGTTAAAGTTTGTAGCCCTCTCCTAATTAAAGTTTTGATGGATCAGTGCTAATTTGTGGGTCCCAGAATCACAAGCCAACTTACCAAAGTGAAAGGGAACCAAAGCAGTGCATTAGTTGAGTTAAGACTCAAGAGACCCAACTAATGACCACCCATAAAGAGAAGTGCCAACATATAAAATAAGTTTGAAGTAGAATTTTAAGGCGCTAGATATGAGTTAGGCTAAACATTGCAAATTAGGCTACAGCCTACACACATATCAACACAAGCCAAAAGAAAGACAAGACCACATTGTTTTCTTTTTATATCTCTTCTTTGCAGGTTAGAACAACGAATCTATCCCTCAACCTATCCAAGCTCACATATTGCAGTTGAAAAGATCATCTCACAACTTACTTTAGTCTTTCCATAAGACCAAACATATGTGAAGTACGGTAGAAAGCTTTATTGGGAGGTCACAGTTAGGCCTCCTATTCTCAACTATTAAGCTGCCGTCAACTAACTTTGCAAGACAGATGGGCACCAAGAAGAAGGTAGACAACGAAATGCAAAAGAAGAGCAATGATTCCCCATTTTCTTTAGTAAAGGCAGATTAAGCCAATAAAAGCTTATTCTTAGGATAGTCTCAACATCCTTGTTGACAGTTTCTATATGAGACGCCTAGTAGTCTCATCCCCAGCATCAGCATCGACAGCCAAAATCAAAACAATGCTGATTGAGCCGCTTTGGCAACCTATTTTCCTAGAAGAACTTCAAAGTCAACCTTTCTTTATAAAATCAAATGACTCAAAACTGAGGTTCAACAGTTCGCATCTGATTTTTACAGAACTCCTATTTTCCTATCAATCAGAGAAAATCAAACCTGCAAGCTTCAGCATTTCATATAAACTTCCTTATCAAAAATATTTCATATGAAGTTATAAGATGAAATTTCTGTTCAGATAACGATTGACTATTCACTTTTTAGGTTCAAGAGATTTTGAGACACTTCATAATGTAAATTATAATCTATAGATATAAAACACTCTGCATACGTAGCCTTGAGGCTTGTCAAGGCAGGAAAAAAAGAAATTTGCACACTTTGTGATTGACCTACACAAGAAGTCATACTTCTTGCTCTTGTACTTCAATTGAATTTGTTTATTCTGTGCATGAAGGATTCATCTAAATGATCGGTAAAACAAGTAAGCTATGGATTAACATCCAAATAAAGCAATGTATCATAGTTCCTCTGACAAATGACTCCTTTACCAAAAATGTATATAAATAAATATTAAGAAAACGTTAAGGACTAAGATGGAACAATTTAGCCATCCATCTATCGGGAAATTCTAGGATCACACACACAAGCATAAAAAAGCTCCTCCTTCAAGTCAATGAAAATAATTCAAAATGTTTTAAATCAGCCTAACAACAAATGATATTCACATTTGAAATCCAACAACATTTGCCTAGCAGTGCCAATTCAGACAAAAGAACTATTATCACACCACCATCGCATCCAAATATTCCCCTATCCACGACTCACTCCGTGTTGTAATACACAACATGTCAACATCCAATTATGAGTTGCACATACCGTTAACAAAATCGCACACTCATAAATCAAATAATTTCTAAACCTTAAGCCGTCACCAGACACAAGCATTTCATTCCAATCAAAATAAAACCAAACAAGCATATACATAATAAGTTATCAGTATCAACTAAGCCTCAATAGTTCACCAAATAAATCCCATGTATCATTACGGTTCACCAAACAAGTATATGGCACGATAAGTTATCAATATTAACTAAGCCTCAATAGTTAACCATATAAATCCTCTGTATCATTATGATGCATAAAAATAAAACCAAACAAGCATATACATAATTAGTTATCATATCAACTAAGCCTCAATAGTTAACCATATAAATCCTCTATATCATTATGATTCATTAAAATTGACCAAACAAACATATGCATAATAAGTCATCGTATCAATATATCCTCGATAGCTAACCACATAAATATCATTATGAGCATAAAGAGAAGACCAAACAAGCATATGCATAACAATACATCAATACCATCTAAACATCAATAGTAAACTATATAAATCCAGTTCATCATGATGCATAATAACCTCCAAAACAAATAAAAATCAAAACTTTGCAGCAACTAGAGATGATCAAAGTAACTAACCGCAAAGAGAACGGTAGCAACAGCAGCCTGAACAATCTGTTGGAGAAGAACACCTTTAACAACCTCTTTTTTTGACACTATAATACTCTGTATCATTACGGTTCATCAAACAAGCATATGATTAAGTCACCAAACAAGCATATGATACTCTGGCCCCAAGTGAAGTCAGTCGTTTGCTCTCTGATTTCATGGAAGTGAAGATTAAGTCCATTGAGCCAGGCATCAGCCGCAACAGTATTTATATTGATGTGGAGACTCCGACACAAAATCTGATGGTTGGTTTGAGTGATCAAATGGTCAACCTTCAGGAGTTGCTCTGCCTTCTAAAATACAATCTCATTCATTTGCCAATACTAGATCTGGAATTTCATCTTCAAGATATGGATTCTGTTATTGTTGATGCAGGACTTCTTATTTACTCACTATATGATATCAAGGGGCAGATGGAAGACACATCATTGGAGGTTATCAACCGGGCACTTGGTTTTGATCTTCCAAGAAACATTGAGCCTATCAAGGTGATGGTCTACCTTGTCATGCAAAAGGCATTTCATTGTAACTTGCCCAGGGTTCATGGACTAGGCTATGTCGATTTTCTGTTGAAAAACCTGAAGGATTTCCAAGGCCGTTATTCAGATTCACTCGCTTTCCTCAAGGAATCAACTTCAAGTTATTCAAATGGAATTTGAGAGCTTGCAACCTTTCTTGAAGGCTGTCGTAGAAGAGCCACACAATAAGCTCATGACACTAAATGAAGATTGTGCTACACAGATAAATGAAGAAATCTAGTAATGGTTACTCAGAGGGCCGATTCAGATGGTAAGGTCAAAGCATGTCACCTTCATGATGTATTACTCAACTTCTGCAAGGAAGAGCAGCTGAGGAGAATTTTCTACTATGGATAAAACGGTAATATGATATGATTTTGCTAATTGATATATTTCAATCAATCAAGTATTTCAAGTTATATTTGAAAATTAATGATATGATTTTGCTAATTGATATATTCACAGGGATCAAACTACCAAAGCTGTTTACTCTCACAAGCAGCATTCTCACCTGGCCTTCACTGAAATGGGCAATCTTGTTGAATGGAGTGTGTCTTGCTCACTTGTTGGCTCTGTACTTTCTAAGAATTATGACCCATACTTTGCCGGTCGTCCCTTATCCTCTCATGCTTTTTCAATTTCACACATTTTATTAAATTTCAAGTTTCTAAAAGTATTGGATTTGGAGCACCAGGTGTTATTGATTCTATTCCAACTGAACTCCTTTATTTGAGGTATTTATCTGCACACATTGAAAAGTATTCAATTCCTTCAAGCATATCCAATCTTTGGAACCTTGAAACTCTTATATTAAAACATAGCCTATACAAACTATTACTACCTAGTACAGTTGAGACATCTGCATATTCCATACTTCAGCACAGAAAATGAAGAAGCATTACTCAAGAACTCTCCAAAACTTTATGATTTGGAAACCCTTTCCAGTCCATATGTTTCTCGTGTTAAGGATGCAGAAGTGATGTTGAAACACCTAATCTTCGAAAACTGATATGTGAAGTCGAGTGCTTAGAATACCCCCATCAGTACCATGTGTTTAATTTTCCAATAAGGCTTGAAATACTAAAGCTTTATCTATCAAAACCCTCTAAAACCATCCCCTTTTACATCTCTGCACCAAATCTCAAATACCTGTAACTCTCTCGCTTTTACCTGGATTCTCAGTACTTATCAGAAACTGCTGATCATCTCAAGCACCTTGAGGTACTCAAACTGTACTGCGTTGAATTTGGTCATCACAGGGAATGGAAAGTGAGCAATGGCATGTTCCCTCAACTCAAAATCTTGACACTAGAATATGTGTGCTTGATGAAATGGATTGTAGCTGATGATGCATTTCCTAACCTTGAACAATTGGTTTTGCGCGGATGTAAAGATCTCATGGAGATCCCTTCTTGTTTCATGGACATCCTTTCTCTGAAGTACATTGAGGTAGACAACTGCAACGAATCTGTTGTCAAGTCAGCCAAGGATATAGAAGAAACACAAGTCGAAGATAATCAAATACTAATTTCAAGCTCGTCATCATCAAGGTACACAACTGAGAAAAGCTTTATTCTGCATGATTTTGATGAATCAGAAATAACGGCTATAAACTTTATGAACTGTTTTCACTATTATCTTTAACCCTTGTGGCGTCATTTTACATTTGGGTTTGCTCTTGGTTTTCTTGCAGAAAATGATATTGCAATTCGATATTTCTCATGACAAAGAGATAGATAATGCATTTAAAAGATTAGCCTCTCTTCCAGGTACTGATTATTTTTTCTTTCTTTCCTTTTTTTTTTTAGTACACCAAATAAATTGATTCATCTTTTTTGTCTTTCTGATATGAAAGGAGTAAAATCAATTTCAATTGATATGATAGAAAAGAAACTTACTGTGGGTGGAGATACGGATGCTGATTAGTTGTGGGGAAACTGATAGACAGTGGCATGCTGTAACGAAATGCTGAGCTCTGGTGAACTCAACCATCATAGATTTCCAGAAAATGACAAGGTTATAGTCCCAACTTATCAACACAAATGTGCTATAGTCATTTTGCTTACTCTAATACCAATTCATGACACACACACACAGAAACATTAACATTAACTGTAGGACCAAGTTGGGGTGGGTTGGATTATGACCAAAGTAAAGTTTGGATGGGTCAATAATCTGTTGATTCATTAGTTCGACCCATTGAAATTCATTCAAATTCAACTCAAAATACCACCTCTAACTGATGACTACATCTGCAAAGTTAATGGTTTTGTTGATCATTTTCAAAGCAAATTTCAGGAACTAGTTACTTTAAGCTAGAACCTAAGGTTTTTATCCATTTTCAACTGTGCTTTTTGTTGAATGGTAAATGGACACTTTTAAGGCAGTTCTCACACAAAGTAAATATCTATATAAAAAGAAAAAAACAGTTTTTATTAATTATTGGCCGTAAACTAAAATCTGTATTATTTGTTATGTCTGCTTTACTTCTGTATTTTGAACTGCTTTGATATGTGTTACTTGAGTTGAGGATCTTTTGGAAACAGTGTATCTACCTCTAGGTAAGGGTAATAAGATTTTGCATACACTCTACCTTTTCCTCAGACCCCTATATGTGAGATCACACTAGGTATGGTGTTGGTTGTGATCTTAAACTAAAATGTGTATTCCTGGAGCTAAAAATTTTGACACCAAAAGAGAAAGATCATAACTTTGTCGGATTGTTTGTTTATGTATGTTTTGTAGCTCTATATATTCTGGAGTCTAGACAACTATAACTATATTTTTTTAGCTATTAACTCATTGAGCTATTCTTTAACAGGTATGCAGAGTTTGTAGCTGGAGCAATTTGGAACATCACATGTAATTTCTTTATGAGTTGTTTCTTTTAATAACACTCTGTAAACTTCCCTGCAGCTGGTGCATTCATTGTGATTTGTAAATTAAATACATTTCAAATCATTCACTCAGTCCTTAATGTTTGTGGCTCCTAAATTGAATGGTTTCACCCTTTTGTATTTACTTATGAGTTATGCTACCCTTTTGCTTCTTATGAGTCCACCAAAATGCTGTAATGCCAGTCTGTGATACGTTGCTGCTGTAGGGTTTTAAAGGTGTGAATAAGAAATGAAGGGTTGTGACTCTCCTGAAGGATTGTGACTTTGCCGAAAGGTTGTGTCTTTTCTAAAGGGTTGTGACCGCTTGAAGTTGTGTTTTTTCAAAGGGTTGTGACGTTTCTGAAAGGTTGTTTTTTTTTTCAAAGAGTCGTGACCTTTACCCTTTGTTGGCTATAAATAGAGAGACTTTCTCTCATTTTCCTGCATTGAATTCTTCCCTTCTTCTGCATACATTTTCTTAAAAAACAAAATCGATTGATCGTGTCAATGTGTGATTCGTTGCTTCCGTTTTGAGTTTGTTGAAATTATCGAAATTTGAGGTACCTCTACTTCTTTAATGGTTAATCTGTTTTATCTTGGGAGGAATTAATGGGTACTTGAGGGGACTATATTTCTTAAGGACACACAGTGGGTTCCGTGGACTCGGACAGCTCTTTTCTTTTTCTTTTCATCTTTTATTATTTATGGTTTGCTAATCTTAATTTAGGAGATAACAAGCTTAAAAAAATTAATATTATTGGTATTTTATGTGGTAAGGAAATTATTACTTTTATTTTATGTGTTCTTTTTGTTGAGAAAAAGAAGAAGAAAAAGAGAATTATTGTATCATATGATCAAAGAGATTTGAGATTAATTAGTACTACTTTAATAGTTCGAGTATATTTTCTGTAGTGAGTTTTCCTTGAATGCGTAAAATTATCTTTATTTTCTTCCCAAGTGCATTCAAGCATTGCACCCCTTCAGCTTTCTTTTCAATGAGAAAAGTTATTTTGTGCATAAAGGCTAAGATGTGCACTTTAATTATTTTCCCTATATTTTTGGGTTTATATAACTATGAGAAGAAGTAAATGAACAAATGTTGTCTCCTAACAATATTTGAACATGAGTTTGGTTTCTCGTTGAAATTCAATGTCTTCTAAGGAAAATTGGAATATGATGGAAACTGGAAAGAAAGAAAAAATTAGCAAGAAAAATGACTCATATGGAATCATTGTTGATAGATAGAATATGATTCAATGTGAGTAAAAATTAGGTTATATTTTTATTTTATTTTAAATAAAAATCTCAATAGAAATAAGTACAAACAAGGGGGGCTAGGTGTTACCTTGTCAATCCTATGAGGTAACGAACCTCTACTAATTAACAAGCATGAGGAAAAATCAAGTTCTATCTTTATTTCCCTTGACTATTATTTTTTCTATCCTTTATAAATTATGAGATTTATTTCATAAATGTTAGGATAGATGGTCATATTATGTGATGATCTCAAAATATATCTTTATTATTATAAATATGTATTCTGTTTAGAGGAGAAAAAAAACTTTTGTAGTTTTCTATTCCATGTGAAATTTGATTGTGTCCGACTTTTGAAGACTAAAATCTTATGATTATTTTAACTCCTTTGGTTTGAAGAATATAAGAACTTCACTGAACAAATCAGATTGTGTATTTGATTGAAGAATATAGAAACTTCACCAATTTGTTCAATACTCTATTTGAATGAATATTATGACTTGAAGAGTACAAAATCTTCTTCACGAATATTAAGGCTAAATGATTTGAAAAATATAAAATATCCATTGTTAGCTAGAAACAATATTGTATTTGAGGTTTCTAGAGATTAAAACATTTTTGGTTTACTACTCTGTCTGAATGTGAACCTGATTCGAAAAATATAAAAACTTCATCAAAATTCAAGGTTCATTCGGTTAACAATTAGAAGAATATAAAAACTTCATCGTTAAAATAGAAACAAGTTGTAAAAAGATTGAATCTTTATTGTTAGTATTCTAAATACTAAGTGGTCTCGTCTAATTGTGACAGAAAGGGAAAAAACACCAGTGACATGAAATTAGTGATTTTTGTGCCTGCAATGGGTGTTTCTATGGATTAAATCTCCAAAAGAAGGCTTTATGTTGCCAATGTGTATTTTGATGGTATACAATTTGAAAGCATGCGAAAAATATGTGGAAAATAATTTCAAATACTTGAATAATATTTTTGAGAACATATTTAAAATGTGGGGGGTGGGGGGGGGGGTTCTTTACTTGTGTTAAAGACAAAATTAGACTTACGATCTATCTAATTTATTGAAAGTATGAAATTTAATGACATTCTTGTATTATGTTAGACCCACAAAATTCTTGGAGTATATTTGATATTGTGGTCGTTGAGTCTCTCGTTACTAGTATATGATATGACTAGTATAAAACCACAAAATTATATCACTCGTTCAAAAGAATTGTGTTCTTTGATGAAAAAGTATCACTTAAAATATTGTGAATTTTCATGAAAAGATGTGTCTAATAAAATAAATTTATTTGTATAGACATGAACATTGGTGAAAAGTGATATTTCATGTTTGTGTTGTAAAACAAACATTTGGGCCATATTGCCCTTATTGGACCGATGAGACTATTGTAACATCCGGTAATTTGAAATATCTATGAAGAGGCTTAAAAATCGGAAATAATCATTTTTGGAATAAAATTGAAAATCTGGAAATTTGGCTAAGTGTGGAAATCAGTGAGTTTTTGGCCAACTTTGAGCAGTCATAACTCCTACCTCAGGATGAGTTAGGAGTAGTTCTAGTTATGTTTCGAAATCCCTTGGAATGATCTTTTCAAAGCCACTGAGTTTGCTCAATTCCGAGTTCGTATAAGCGAGTTATGCCCTTTGAAAGTTGGGCAGTTGGCAGGTAATCCGTCCGAAATTTTAAGGGCATTTTGGTCTTTTCCCTAGCCATTTCTTTTGGGATTATATTGTTGTGTTAGGATGATATTTGGATCGTTTGGTCCCATTTTAAAAAGTGAAAGCTAGGGCTTGAGAGAAGAAGAAGAGAAGAAGAGGAGAAGAAGAGGAGGAAGAGGAGATCAAGCAAGGAGTTTCCGTCAAGGATCCTCGTGGATATCGTGGGGGATGATCCCTATCAAGGTATGTGAGTCTTTAGTGTGAGTTGATCCTTTCCCCCCACACACCAAACTCATTATTATTGAGAAAGATTGGATATGTTGTTGAAGTTGTTGGGTTGTGTTGTTGATGTTGTTAATTGTGTTGTTGAAGTTATTGTTGGTTGTGGAACATGATTTGGTTGTGTGTTTGAAGTTGATTCTCTTGTATGTTGAGGGATTTTATGATCCTTAGTGTCTGGGATTGGAACCTTTGAAGTTAGGGTGGTTTAGAGTTGAAGAAAAGAGGGAGAAAAGTCAGGTTTTCTGGGGAAGGGGCTGGCGCGTCGCGCCTGCCAGCGCGCCCCAAAGGGGACTCTGAAGTCCAGCCCTTGGGACGGCGCGCCTCTCAGAGCGCCAGCAGGTGCCTTCTGAGCTTCAAGGGCTGGCGCTCCGCGCCTTGCAGAGCGCCAAGGACGCCATGTTCTCCCTTTCTTTCCACACTTTCTCATGCATGTTCCTAGGTATTGTACCTATGTTTCCTAGTTGTTTCCAACACTCCAAAGTATTTCTAAACATCCCGAACTCATTTAAATACGTGTGATCATATACCTTGAATCCATAGTTCAATCCGAGGCAAGTTAGGAACAAAGTCAAAGTGAAGTTAGAGTCAAGTCAAGTAAAGTTAAGTAGTAAGTCCAAGCAAGTCCTCCAGGCTTTTCAAGAGTCGTTAGTGAACGTTTTAACTTCGTTTCAAGTCTCAAAGTCAAGCAAGAGTGTAGAGTTCCAAGTTAAGTAAAGAGTCTCGAGTTTCAAGTTAAGTCAAGAGCATAAAGTTGAGTCTTTTTCTCAAAAGATACTAGGGAACTAAGTATTCCCAAAGAGGTTTGTAAATGTTTTTACATTTGAGTGAGAAGGGAACTATGTTTTCCAAAAGAGCCTTTTTGGCTAAGTTTTGAGTAATTATCTCAATTAAAGAAAGATGTTTTTAAAAACACTTATGAGCCAAAGCATTTTTGGGAGTAGTATTGAGCACCGAATTGGGGACACGAGTTCATACTAACTCAACTCTCCATAAGAACCATGCGCCAACATGGGACTTGACGTATCATTCTTTTTAGGTGATCACGTAAGATTAAACTAGTGGATCCACTAAGCAAAAGTAAGGTCCTATATCACGGCAAGGTATAAGATGGTCCTTGGGCAACGTGAGGTAAAACGTTGTACCACCACTAGGGCTTATAGTGGTGGTTGTCGGTTAAAGAATCTCCCACTAAAGTTATACTACTTTTATATAAATAAAGTTGAGTTGTTATTGCTTCAATCATTAACGAACTAAGTTGTTTGCAATGTTTTAAAAGTTTTATATATCGCATGTGTCTTATTGCCTTATATATATATATATATATATATATATATATATATATTGAGTTCAGTTAAGTTATTTTTGAGTCGTACAGGGCCAAGGTAAGTGTTCTCCTATTTTCCTTTCAAGCTTAAGTCGTGGTTTAGCTTTCCAGCTCGCATACTCGTACATTCCATGTACTGATGCCAGTTGGCCTGCATCTTATTATGATGCAGATACAGGTACCCCGGATCAGCATCCTGCACGTCGTTGATCCAGCTGAGCACTCCAGAGTCAGTGGTGAGCCTCATTGCATTCCGGAGGACTCAATTATTTTGTTTACTTAGTTTTGTTCTATTAGGATTTTGCGGGGTCTGTCCCAACATCCATCTCAGTATATTAGAGGCTCCATAGACAGTCAGTCAGTTAGTTTTGAGTCTCTCTTCTATGTATATATGTAAACATCTATTTTGAGATTCGAGATGCCCTTGTAGCCAGATTTTATAAGTTAAGTTGTTGTGTAAACTTGCATTGCATTAAGTTATTCTATTGAGTTAGGTTTTCGCTGAGTTAAGAAAGCCAGGCCAAGGGTTCGCTTGGGGCCAGAAATGGTCTCCGGGTGCCGGATCCCGCCCAGGATCAACTTAAAATTTTTGCCTAACTTTGAGTGTAATAAATAAAATGTCAAGTTTGTGTTGAATTAAGTATGTTAAGTATACTTATAAATTTGTTGAAAGAATTTTAATCCCTTAGAATTGATTCACATTGACATTTGTGATATTAAGTCAACATCATCTCGTGGTGAGAAAAAGTGTTTTATAAATTTTTGACAATTGCACTAGATACTATTATATCTATTTGCTTAATGGTTAGGATGAAACAATGGAAACATGATCTAGGCAATATAAAATTGAAGTTGAAAAATCAGTTGGATAAAAAGATTGTCATGATTAGAAAAGGTAGATGTGGAGAATATGAATCTTCTTTTGCAAAATATATTTGGAAAATGGAATAATCCATCAAATTGTTGCACATACTCACCTCAATCTAATGAAATTGCTTACAGGAAAAAACCAAACTATGAAGGAAATGTTGAATGTTCTACTTATAAGTTCAGGTTTACCACAAAAGTTGTGGGAGGAAGCTATCATTATATCAAAAGAGAACAACAAAAAGTTTGTCTGTTCAAAAAGAGAGAGACAAAAAGTTTTGTTTGTTAAGAAAGGGAGCAACAAAAACTTTTGTTTGTTAAGAAAGGGAGCAATAAAAAATTTTGTTTGTTCAGGCTTTGTTGTATCTTGATAAAGAATTGCTTGTCACCCCTTAAAGTATATACAAACAATAACTCTTGAAAGATAGTGATCTAAATATTTCCAATACAATCTATTCCATATGAGAAATGAAAATGAGGGAAATCAAACTTGAAATATTTCATAGTGTGGGGGTGTCCAGAAAAAATCCAAATTCTTATTCCTAAAAGGGTCAAAACAGGACCTAAGACTGTGGATTGTATGTTCATTGGATATGCTATAAATAGTAAAGCATGTTGATTTATGGTTTATACGTCCAAACCTTCGGATAGTCAAGTAAAGGGTCTAAACGACATGGAATGAACCAGAGGAGAATGTACTTAATTAAGAGATTCAGAGGCATAGTATATGTCAAAGGACATTTACTTCCTTTGGGTTTAATTTTGTAACATTTCTTCCTGAAAATGAGTCTATATATTCGAAGAAGATATGTCTTCTGTAGACTCATCCTTTTTGGAAAGAGACTGTCAATAGTAAGATAGATTCAATCATGAGAAACCATACTTGAGAGTTGGTTGATCTTCCTCCGGGAAATAAACCTTTGAATTCAAAGTGGATCTACAAAAGGAAAAGAAAGTTGATGGAACTATTGACAAATACAAAATAAGACTTGTTTTCATATGCTTTAAACAATAAGAAGGTCTTGATTATTTTGACACATAATAGTCACTAACTTGGAGTACATCAATTTAGATGTTAATTGCACTAGTTGGTGTATATGGCCTTCAAAATCGTCAAATGGATGTCAATGTTCTTAACTGGAGAATTGGAGGAACAAATTTACATGGAACAACTCGAGGGCTTTGTGGTTCCTGGTAAAGAAAAGAAAGTGTGTAAACTTGTTAAGTCACTTTATGGACTAAAAATAAGCGCCCAAATAATGACATGCGAAGTTTGATCAAACAATGTTGACAAATGAATTCAAGATTAATGAATGTGATAAATGTTTTAAAGACACTACAAATCACAAGGTCATTGTTTGTATTTATGTTGATGACATGTTGATCATCAAAAGAGACATTTCTAACATAAATGCTACAAAGCATGCTAGAAAGTAACTTCGATATGATAGTCATTGAAGTTGTTGATATGATTGAAAAAGGTACGTTAGAAGTTCAAGTATTTAGATTTCAATATTGTCAAGACTCCAATAAATGTGAGCTTTGTGCTTCAAAAGAATGAAGGCAAAAGTGACTCACAATTGGATTACGCTAGAGTATTTAGAAGTATGATATATATCATGAAGTGTACGCGATCAAATATTGCATGCACTATTAGTAAATTGTGTCGGTTCACGAGTAGTCTCGAAACTCATTGGAGGACAATGAAAAGTGTTTTGGAGTATTTAAAACATACTTAAAAACTATTGTTTTGCATTATAACTAATATTCAACAGTATAGGAAGAATATAGTGATGCAAATTGAATTGCCAGGTCAAATTTAGTAAAATTCACAAGTGGATATGTATTTACTCTTGATGGAGGAGCAGTCTCTTGAAAATCTTTCAAACAAAAATGTATCGCTCGCTCTACTATGAAATCTGAGTTTATCACTTTAGATAAGGCCGGTGAAGAAGTTGAATGACTTCGAAATTTCTTGAAAGAATTTTGGTCCAAACCTTTAGCTCCAGTATGCATACACCGTGAGAGTTAATTTGAGGCATGGAGCATGATGTATAACGAAAAATCTCGTCATATATGGCGTAGACATAATATCGTTAGAGAGCTAGTCTCTAGTGGAATTATCATAATTGACTATGTAAAGTCAAAGGATAATGTGTCGGACCCACTTACAAAAGGCCTAACTAGAGAGGAAGTTGATAGATTATCAAAGAGAGTGGGACTATGGCTGAGGACAAGTCATTGTGGCGGTAACTCTACCTAGGAGACTGGAAATCCCAAGATCTAAGTTCAAGGAGATCAAACAAAGCCATTAATTACGGTTCAACATTGTCAAAATTATAAAATTATCAAGTCAATAATATTCCTAATTAAGGTATCTAGGCAACATTTTACATTTAAATAAACCGATGAACAATGTGGTTTTTAAATAATTTATTTTTTTTAAAAAAACCTGACTTTGTTTGTCGCTTTCTAATATTTATATTTTCTCCCAAAAAATTCGTTTGCAAAATTTATGGACCATCACAAAAAACTTATCCCACGCAAAAAGTCGAGAGATGTCCCTCTGTTTATTATAAAAATAATTTTTTTTAAAATTAAAAAGGAATAAATGGATGGACACGTTAAGTGTGGCCTCCTCAATTTATAAGAGCGATTATATCCATCGATTTTGACCCAATTTTTTCAGGGTTATATCATTAGTTATTGTTCTTTATCTTATTTTATACTTATCCTTTCATAATTGTTCGTGGATTTTATTTTTTGGAGCACCACATATCACAATTGAACTATTTAAACAATTATTGCCAGCTGTTACAATTATTTCAATGTCCATGGTCATATCATCGGTAGGGCTGAGCTATCGAATTCAATGTATTTTAATAATTTTAATTTTTAATTATGATTATGTGTATATATTAAAAAATTATTTAGTTTGTATAAATAATGTATTCAAAATTCTACAAACTAAATTATTATTTTTTTTAAAATCATATATTTTAAAGTTATCTCGATCTGCTCTTTATCCCTCTGCCTTCCCTGAATTTGTTCTTATTTTATATTTACGCCCTCCAATTTTGTGTGTGCACAAGTAGATACGTAAACTTGTATAATGATGAACAAATAGACACATGAGTTCTATGTGACATAATACACATAGGACACTACATAGGAGACACATCTATTTATGTGCATCTAAAATTGAAGAACATGGAAAAGAATCGAGATCAAATTAAATGGTATATTTATGTATAATGTCTTTCAAATAATTCTTTGGCACTTTATCTTAGTGCACCAGCAATGATTTTGGCTTTTTTGTTTGTATGGCCCAACTCCTTCAAAATATCTTACGCGTAGTGGAGAGACCTATTTCTTATCTTCTACTCCCTCCTTATGAATTTTTTTTCTTTTTATCTAATTGTTGGTTGTAAAATAATGAGATAATATATAAATGTACTTTTTAATATGGCATAATATAAATTAGTGTATCTCAAGTGAATCTACTAATTTGAATTATACTAGTTTAATACTTGTAAGTTAACTGTGAGATGAGGAAGTGAAGAAAGAAACTATAATACTCTTCATTCCCAGTCCACAACAGTTCTAATTCTTGTGTCACAAGGATGTATTTCAACAATGAATGGTCTGATCTAAAATTTTATCTCCTTAGCGAGCTGCAAGATTTAAAGTACTCGGATGTTGCAAGGGATCGGATAAATTTCTTTCTATGGGAGTTAAAATTGCTTGATTGTTTTCTCCATTTGAAAAGCTTCCCTTTTGCAAGTGAATGCGGTATGCTACATGTCTCACAGAAAATGATAGATATTTGGAAAAGTCATTGTTCTAAAACCATGAATGTTACGATTCTGTATTTTGGTAAAGTTCCTTTGAATTTATTTGTCGACTGGAAGAAGGTAATTTGGAAGACTAAGCAAGAATTCAGAGCCCAATACTCCTTTCCGGAAACACCATTTGCAGCCAACAAGGTGATTGATGATGATGATAATACTCATAGCCCCAAATTTGTTATGGAAATCATGGATGTTTTTGTGGAGAACCTCAATGTTCTAGTGAAGATCAATGATCCCTGTTCGTGGTTTTTTGTTCCAGGACACATGAAGGAACAAATAGAACAAGTGTTAAAGGAGTTGAGGTTATTGAGATTTTTTGTCTGCTTTGTTTCAAACAAATGTAGCATACAGCCTCAATACCGATGTACTACTTTTTATACTCATGCTTTAATTGAGGCTAGCCACATCGCAATGGTTGTGTGGTTGCATTTGCCAATCTATGGCAACGTAAATCAAGACTTGGCTCCAAGTGAAGTCAGTCGTTTGCTCTCTGATTTCATGGAAATGAAGATTAAGTCCATTCAGCCAGTCATCAGCCGCAACAATATTTATATTGATATCCTGCAAGCTTTGAAGTCAACCATACCACAAGCACAAAAGAAGCATGCAGCTGAGAGTAGCACTGTGGAGATTCCAACACACAGTCTGACGGTTGATTTGAGTGATCAAATGGCTAACCTTCAGGAGATGCTCTGCCTTCTAAGAGACAATCTCATTCATCTGCCAATACTAGATCTGGAATTTCATCTTCAAGATATGGATTCTGTTATTATTGATGCTGGACTTCTTAGTTACTCATCATATGATATCAAGAGAGAGAAGGAAGACACAGTATTGGATGATATGAACCTGTTATTAATCTGTGTATAAAAAATCAGAATTACTGATTTCAATAAACTTTGCAGAAACACGAAGTAATCAAAGTTTAATAAACCAGTAAGAATAGATGAACAGAAATTAATTGACAAAACTAAAATTTGTAATAAACGTACCACAATCTGGAAAAAACAGAATTAGAAAAAGATCAAGCCCACTAAATGCACAGTGTCCCCTTAAGGAAATTATTCCCCTCTAGTATCCGAGGTTTGATTTGGAATATGTCCTCCCAGGATAGAATGATCTCAATCACCAGTGTATTGATACCCAAAACGCTGGTGTCAGCGAACCACTCAACAGCAGTAAAGTACACGAAAAAATTTTGTGCAGAAGAAGAAGAAGAAATCAGAAAAATTCATAAGGAATAAATATGAAGAATCAATGTATTTATAGGCAAGAGGAACTGGTTCCGAAAGGTTGCAATCCTTTCAAAATCCACACGACCATTCATGAAAGTTTGCAACCTTTCAAACTGTCATGGCTGTTTCTGAAAGTTGCAACCTTTCAGAACAGTCACTGCGGGAAATTTAAATAAAACGGGAAAGATTTAAATAAAACGGGTCGCACGTGGATTTGTCCAAAAAATAATCTCTCGATCGATAATTTTTCCAAATCCAAATCCGAAACCGAAGCCGAATCCGAGCGAGCGACGACGACGACGGGGGTCCCTCTTTCCAACCCTTTTAACAATTAATAGGAGTGTTTCTATATTTAAACTCTCCTATTTTTCTTTCCACCACCGATGAGGGACAAATGTCTTTTCAATGTCTTTTCAATAAAGCATAAGAGGACTTTTCAAGTTCTCAACTTTTTAAGTTCCCAACTTTTTCTAAGTTCCTCTTTCATCTTCCCTCAATTTCCCATTAACTCTTGCTACATACCCAACAATCCCCCACATTAATGGGGAATGGTTATAACATAAGGAATGCACGGACGAGTGTGTACTTTACAAGCAAGAATCAATTGTATCTGGATAAGTAGGTTTCCCCTTGGACTTTCCGTAGTAACATATGTCGGATATACTCAGTCAATCGGTAGATGCGATATCTTTGAACCGTCAAGCTTTGGTGTATACCTAGACAACCATATGTCACACAATTAACCCTTTAC
>NC_064287.1:50404954-50416151 GCF_019186545.1 Solanum stenotomum | reverse complement strand
AAAAGGAATAAATGGATGGACACGTTAAGTGTGGCCTCCTCAATTTATAAGAGCGATTATATCCATCGATTTTGACCCAATTTTTTCAGGGTTATATCATTAGTTATTGTTCTTATCTTATTTTATACTTATCCTTTCATAATTGTTCGTGGATTTTATTTTTTGGAGCACCACATGTCACAATTGAACTATTTAAACAATTATTGCCAGCTGTTACAATTATTTCAATGTCCATGGTCATATCATCGGTAGGGCTGAGCTATCGAATTCAATGTATTTTAATAATTTTAATTTTAATTATGATTATGTGTATATATTAAAAAATTATTTAGTTTGTATAAATAATGTATTCAAAATTCTACAAACTAAATTATTATTTTTTTAAAATTCATAAATTTTAAAGTTATCTCGATCTGCTCTTTATCCCTCTGCCTTCCCTGAATTTGTTCTTATTTTATATTTACGCCCTCCAATTTTGTGTGTGCACAAGTAGATACGTAAACTTGTATAATATTGAACAAATAGACACATGAGTTCTATGTGACATAATACATATAGGACACTACATAGGAGACAGATCTATTTATGTGCATCCAAAATTGAAGGACATGAAAAAGAACCGATATCAAATTAAATGGTATATTTATGTATAATGTCTTTCGAATAATTCTTTGGCACTTTATCTTAGTGCGCCAGCGATGATTTTGGCTTTTTTGTTTGTATGGCCCAACTCCTTCAAAATATCTGGAGAGACCTATTTCTTATCTTCTACTCCCTCCTTATGAATTTTTTTTCTTTTTATCTAATTGTTGGTTGTAAAATAATGAGATAATACATAAATGTTCTTTTTAATGTGGCATAACTTAAATCAGCGTATCTCAAGTGAATCTACTAATTTAATTTTATACTAGTTTAATACTTGTAAGTTAACTGTGAGATGAGGAAGTGAAGAAAGAAACTATAATACTCTGTATTGTATACTCAATTGTTCTTCATTCCCAGTCCACAACAGTTGTAATTCTTTTGTCACAAGGATGTATTTCAACAATGAATTGTCTGATCTAAAAGATGGTCTCCTTAGCACGCTGCGAAATTCAAAATACTTGGATGTTGAAAGGGATCGGATAAATTTCTTTCTGTGGGAGTTAAAATTCCTTGATTGTTTTCTCCATTTGAAAAGCTTCCCTTTTGCAAGTGAATGCGGTATGCTACATGTCTCACAGAAAATGTTAGATATTTGGAAAAGTCATTGTACTGAAACCGTAAAAATGCATTTTCAGTTTTTTCGTAAAGTTGGGGTTACTTCGAATTTATTTGTCTGGAAGGAGGTAATTTGGAAAACTAAGCAAGAATTCAGAGCCCAATACTCCTTTCCGAAAACACCACTTGCAGCCAACAAGGTGATTGATGATGATTATAATACTCATAGCCCCGAATTTGTGATGGAAATCATTGATGTTTATGTGGGGAACATTAATGTTCTAGTGAAGATCAATGATCCATGTTCGTGGCTTTTTGTTCCAGGACACATGAAGGAACAAATAGAACAAGTGCTAAAGGATTTGAAGTTATTGAGATTTTTTGTCTGCTTTGTTTCAAACAAATGTAGTATACAGCCTCAATACCGATGTACTACTTTTTATACTCATGCTTTAATTGAGGCTAGCCACATCGCAATGGTTGTGTGGTTGCATTTGCCAATCTATGGCAACGGAAATCAAGACTTGGCTCCAAGTGAAGTCAGTCGTTTGCTCTCTGATTTCATGGAAATGAAGATTAAGTCCATTCAGCCAGTCATCAGCCGCAACAATATTTATATTGATGTCCTGCAAGCTTTGAAGTCAACCATACCACAATCTCAAAAGAAGCATGCCGCTGAGAGTAGCACTGTGGAGATTCCAACACACAGTCTGACGGTTGGTTTGGGTGATCAAATGGCTAACCTTCAGGAGATGCTCTGCCTTCTAAGAGACAATCTCATTCATCTGCCAATACTAGATCTGGAATTTCATCTTCAAGCTATGGATTCTGTTATTATTGATGCTGGACTTCTTATTTACTCGTTATATGACATCAAGAGGGAGAAGGAAGACACAGTATTGGATGATATGAACCGAGCACTTGGTTTGGATCTTCCGAGAAACATTGAGCCTATCAAGGTGATGGTCTACCTTATCATGCAAAAGGCAATTCAATGTAACTTGCCAAAGGTTCATGGACTAGGCTATGTCGATTTTCTATTGAAAAACCTGAAGGATATTCAAGGCCGTTATTCGGATTCACTTGCTTTCCTCAAGAATCAACTCCAAGTTATTCAAACGGAATTTGAGAGCTTGCAACCTTTCCTGAAGGTTGTCGTAGAAGAGCCACAAAATAAGCTCAAGACACTGAAAGAAGATTGTGCTACACAGATAATTAGGAAAGCATATGAGGTGGAATATGTAGTTGATGCTTGTATTAACAAAGTAGCTCCTCATTGGTGCCTAGAGCGTTGGCTCCTGGATATCATAGAGGAGGTTACTTGTATCAAAACAACGATTCAGGAAAAGAACACGGTTGAGGATACAATGAAGACTGTCATTACTCATACATCATCACAATTGGCAAGGACACCAAAGATGAATGAAGAAATTGTGGGGTTTAAGGATGTCACAGAAAATTTAAGAAATCGACTACTGAATGGAACCAAAGGGCAAGATGTCATTTCAATTCACGGCATGCCAGGTCTAGGTAAGACGACTTTGGCCAACAGACTCTATTCTGACAGGTCAGTTGTCTCTCACTTTGATATTTGTGCACAATGTTGTGTGTCTCAAGTATATTCATATAAGGATTTGTTATTGGCCTTGCTATGTGATGCTGTCGGTGAGGATTCTGCGCGTACAGAACTTTGTGCCAATGAATTAGCTGATATGCTTCGCAAAACTTTATTGCCCCGAAGGTACCTTATCCTTGTTGATGACGTGTGGGAAAATAGTGTTTGGGATGATTTAAGAGGTTGTTTTCCAGATGCCAATAACAGAAGCAGAATCATTCTAACAACAAGACATCATGAAGTTGCCAAATATGCTAGTGTTCATAGTGATCCCCTTCATCTTCGTATGTTTGACGAAGATGAAAGTTGGAAGTTGCTTGAAAAGAAAGTGTTTGGTGAAGAAAGCTGCTCCCCTCTCCTAAGAGATGTTGGGCAGAGAATAGCAAAAATGTGTGGACAACTCCCTCTTTCAATTGTTTTGGTGGCTGGTATTCTGTCAGAGATGGAAAAGGAAGTCGAATGTTGGGAACAAGTGGCCAACAATTTGGGCACCCGCATTCACAATAACTCAAGAGCCATTGTAGACCAAAGTTATCATGTTTTACCCTGTCATCTTAAGTCTTGCTTCCTTTATTTTGGAGCATTTTTAGAGGATAGAGTGATTGGTATTTCAAGGTTAATAAGGTTATGGATATCAGAATCATTTATAAAAAGTTGTGAAGGCAGGAGGTTGGAGGATATAGCAGAAGGTTACTTGGAGAATCTTATTGGAAGAAATCTAGTAATGGTTACTCAGAGGGCCTATTCAGATGGTAAGGTCAAAGCATGTCGCCTTCATGATGTATTACTTGATTTCTGCAAGAAAAGAGCAGCTGAGGAGAATTTTCTACTATGGATAAATAGGTATTATGATAAGTAATGGTAATTTCAATCAATCAAGTATTTGAAGTTATATTTGAAAATTAATGATATGATTTTGCTAATTGATATATTCACAGGGATCAGAGTACCAAAGCTGTTTACTCTCACAAGCAGCATGCTCACTTAACCTTCACTGAAATGGATAATCTTGTAGAATGGAGTGCATCTTGCTCACTTGTTGGCTCTGTACTTTTTAAGAGTTCTGACCCATACTTTGCCCGTCGTCCCTTATCCTCTCACGCTTTTGCAGTTTCACACATTTTATTAAATTTCAAGTTTCTAAAAGTATTGGATTTGGAACACCAGGTTGTTATTGATTTTATTCCGACTGAGCTCCCTTACTTGAGGTATTTCTCTGCGCTCATTGATCAGAATTCAATTCCTTCAAGCATATCCAATCTTTGGAACCTTGAAACTCTTATATTAAAGCGTAGATCAGCTGCGACACGTACGACGCTATTACTACCTAGTACAGTTTGGGATATGGTTAAATTGAGATATCTGTATATTCCTAACTTCAGCCCTGAAAATAAAAAAGCATTACTCAAGAACTCTCCAAAACTTGATGATTTGGAAACCCTTTCCAATTCATATTTCGCTCGTGTTGAGGATGCAGAATTGATGCTGAGAAAAACACCTAATCTTCGAAAACTGACATGTAAAGTTGAGTGCTTAGAATACCCCCATCAGTACCATGCGTTGAATTTTCCAATACGGCTTGAAATACTAGAGCTTTATGGATCAAAAGCCTTCAAAACCATCCCCTTTTACATCTCTGCACCAAATCTCAAATACCTGATACTCTGTGGCTTTTACCTGGATTCTCAGTACTTATCAGAAACTGTTGATCATCTCAAGCACCTTGAGGTACTCGAACTGTACCGCGTTGAATTTGGTGATCATGGGGAATGGAAAGTGAGCAGTGGCAAGTTCCCTAAACTCAAAATCTTGAAACTAGAATATGTGTCCATGATGAAATGGATTGTAGCTGATGATGCCTTTCCTAACCTTGAACAATTGGTTTTGCTTGGATGTCAAGATCTTATGGAGATCCCGTCTTGTTTCATGGACATCCTTTCTCTCAAGTGTATTGAGGTAGACATCTGCAACAAGTCTGTTGTTAAGTCAGCCAAGGATATACAAGAAACACAAGTCGAATATAATCAAAATACTAATTTCAAGCTCGTCATCATCAAGGTACACAACTGAGAAAAGCTTTATTCTGCATGATTTTGATGAATCAGAAATAACGGCTTTAAACTTTATGAACTGTTTTCACTGTTATCTTTAACCCTCGTGGCATCATTTGGGTTTTCTTGCAGAAAATGGTGTTGAAATTCGATAGATTTCTTGGTGATGAAGAGATACGTGAAAGATTATCCTCTCTTCCAGGTACAGATTATATTTTCTTTCTTTCCTTTTTTTTAGTACATCATAAAATTGATTCATCTTTTTTGTCATTTTGATATGAAAGGGATAAAATCAATTTCAATTAATAGGACAGAAAGGAAACTTACTGTGGGTGGAGATGTGGATGCTGATGAAGTTCGATTGGTTGTGGGCAAACTAAACAAGCGTGACATGCTGTAATGAAATGCTGAGCTTTGGTGAACTCAGCCATGATGGATTTCCAGAAAATGACAAGGTTGTAGTCCCAACTTATCAACACAAATGTGTGCTATAGTCCTTTTGCTTACTGAAGTACTGTAATACCAATTCATGATACACACACAAACATTAACTGTAGGATCAGCAAAGGATGGCAGTGAGAAAATAAATGTAGAGTCAAGTTGGGTTATGACCAAAGTAAAGTCTGGATGGGTCAATAATCTGCTGATTTATAATTAGTTCAACCCATTGTAATTTGTTCAAATTCAACACAAAACGCCCATTTATCTCCTCTAACTGATGACTACATCTGCAAAGTTAATGGTTTTGTTGATAAATTTCAAAGCAAGGTTGAGGAACTAGTTACTTAAGCTAGGACCTAAGGTTTTTATCCATTTTCAACTGTGATTTTTGTTGAATGGTAAATGGATACTTTTAAGGCAGTTCTCACACAAAGTAAATATCTATATAAAAAGAAAAAAACAGCTTTACTTATTTATTGGCCGTAAACTAAAATCCATATTATTTGTTATGTCTGCTTTACTTCTGTATTTTGAACTGCTTTGATATGCGTTACTTGAGCCGAGGATCTTTTGGAAACAGTGTATCTACCTGTAGGTAAGGGTAATAAGATTTTGCATACACTCTACCTTCCTCAGACCCCCTATATGTGAGATCACACTAGGTATGGTGTTGGTTGTGATCTTAAACTAAATTGTGTATTCCTGGAGCTAAAAATTTTGACATCAAAAAGAGAAAGATCATACCTTTGTCGGATTGTTTGTTTTTGTATGTTTTGTAGCTCTAAATATTCTGGAGTCTAGACAACTATAACTATATTTTTTGAGCTATTAACTCATTGAGTTATTCTTTAACAGGGTATGCAGAGTTTGTAGCTGGAGCAATTTGGAACATCACATGTAATTTCTTTATGAGTTGTTTCTTTTAATAAATCTCTGTAAACTTCCGTGCAGCTGGTGCATTCATTGTGATTTGTAAATTAAATACATTTCAAAACATTCACTAAGTCCTTAATGTTTGTGGCTCCTGAATTGAATAGTTTCACCCTTTTGTATTTTCTTATGAGTTATGCTACCCTTTTGCTTCTTACAAGTCCACCAAAAATGCTGTAATGCCAGTCTATGATACATTGTTGCTGTTGGGTTTTAAAGGTGTGAATAAGAAATGAAGGGTTGTGACTCTCCTGAAGGGTTGTGACTTTGCCGAAAGGTTGTGACCTTTATGAAAGGTTGCGTCTTTTCTAAAGGGTTGTGACCGTTTGAAGTTATGCTTTTTTCAAAGGATTGTGACGTTTTTGAAAGGTTGTTTTTTTCTTCAAAGAGTCGTGATCTTTACCTTTTGTTGGCTATAAATAGAGAGACTTCCTTCCATTTTTCTGCATTGGATTCTTCCCTTCTTCTGCATACATTTTCTTACAAAACAAAATCGATCGATCGTGTCTCTGTGTGTGATTCGTTGTAACAGTATTTATATTGATATCCTGCAAGCTTTGAAGTCCACCATACCACAAGCTCAAAAGAAGCATGCAGCTGAGAGTGGCATTGTGGAGATTCCAACACACAGTCTGACGGTTGGTTTGAGTGATCAAATGGCCAACCTTCAAGAAATGCTCTGCCTTCTAAGAGAGAATCTCATTCATCTTCGTTTTTCTCTTGGTTCTTGCAGAAAAAGACATACCCAAGGCATTTAAAAGATTATTTTTTCTTCCATGTACTACTTTTTTTTTTCTTTCTTTCCTTTTTTTGAGTACACCGAATAGATAGATTCATCCTTTTTGTCTTTTTGATATGAAAGGGATAGAATCAATTTCAACTGATATGAAAGAGAAGAAACTTACTGTGACCAGAGATGTGGATGCTGATGAAGTTATTAGTTGTGGAGAAACTGAAAAAGCGTGGCATGCTCTAACAAAATGCTGAGCTCTGGTGAACTCAACCATGATGGATTTCCAAATAATGACAGGGTTGTAGTCCCAACTTGTCAACACAAATGTGCTATAGTCATTTTACTTACTGTAATACCATTTCATGACGCACACACAAACATTAACTGTAGTAAAGTTTTGATGGATCAGCTGATTTGTTAGTTCAACCCATTGTAATCCGTTCAAATTCAACTCAAAAAATGCCCATTGAGTTATTCTTTAACAGGGTATCCAGAGTTTGTAGCTGGAGCAATTTGGAATATCACATGTAATTTCTTTATGAGTTATTTCGTTTAATAAAAGATTCTGTAAAACGTCCAACGGCTGTTGCATTCATTGTAAACTAAATACATCTCACAATGTAACTATTGAACAAATTTTTCATTCAAGTCCTTGAGGTTTGATGTAAGTCATTAGATTTTACGGATCCTAAAGTGAATGGTTTCAGCCTTCTCTATTTTCTTATGAGTTCACCAAAATGTTGTGATGCCACTCTGCTACATGTTAGAGAAATGAGAATGTTAGCACCCGAGAGTATAGTCTAGCGGTCAGTCAATGAAGCAGGTGAAAACAACAAAAGCGAAAAATACTAAAGAGATTTCTTCACATCTATCTAAGTACCGCTAAACAGAGATACCTGATACCTCCTTGGTTGGAAGAAGCAGGTACTCAGTAAAATGGTCGAGGTGAGCTCGACATCATCAATAACAGCCCAAAAGAAGAACAACAATATACTCAGTGTAATCGCACAGGCCACAAGTGGGTTGGGGATGGTAGTGCGTGCATATTTTATCTCTACCTTGTGAAGATAGAGAGGTGATTTCAGATAGACCCTCAGCCTAGAGCAAATAATAGACAAATCTGAATTTCTAAGTGTAATAGTCCGATTGGTATTTCACTATTATAGTAAAACTCTATTTTTGTCAAGAACAATCCTTCATAATTCTTTTCTAGATGAGAAGAGATGTCTAAATGCATATACAAACAAAACCAACACCAGTTATACACTAACATATGCAGAACCCTTTAATTCACTATATACTCTATACAAATTAAATGAGTCACTAAGCATTTGAAGAAGGCAAAAATTGTAGTGGTACATACTCTCTGACAAACATGTACTAACAGTACATGTCCTTCTGGTCTCCCCTCAAGTTCATATAACATGTAAGTACAAAGTATCTTATCCCACATGGTACACGGAGTTGTATAACCCAAAAGTCACTCATCTTTGTTGGTTCTATGCAGTTCTGATGACTGACAAAGTGACATGAAATAGATAAGTCAAGTTGGTTCAGAGATACACTGTCTCAAGGAGCTGAATGTGTATGTAGCAAGATCACTAATGAATAAAGACAAGTGTGCAATAATCAGAGATACTTGTGTCATTCTCTTTTTTTTTATGGACTAAAATGGAAAAGACATCAGGACAGAGAGAATAATATATATACAGTAAAACCTCACTAAATTAATATATAGATGGAACCGGTGTTTAAAAAGTCGGGGGCGCGAGGCGATGCATTTTACTTAGTATAGAGCGAGGCGTAAGCCTAATGATTCATTTTTCTAAGAACGATATTAATTCATTAAATTACTTAATTATAATAAATTTATACACTTCAAATACAATTGGATATGAATAAGTAATTATCCTTCACGAGATTCAAATGAAAAATATGTGGAGTTAATTAGAGTAAAGTAGAGTAATTTAAACACTTTAATCTGAATCTTTATACATTATACAAAAAAGTAATTATATTTCACCAAATTCAAATGGAAATGAAAAATATATGAAGAAAATTACAACAGAAGTGTTATGTGTCAGTTGGAAAGCTCAAGCGTGGGTATGATTCGTAATTTAATGAAAATGATAGACTTTTTTTTTTTTTGGAGTTCGTAATGAGGTCTAAATAACTAAACATAGAGGACAACCCTCTTAAGTAAGCAAATCTTGCAATAATATTTCAAAGACCATGATATCCTCAAATTTTTTATTAATGACTAAAAACTAACATGTTAAACTCTCCTGTGTATGATTCATTGTAATATTTTTTTTGGTTCATTGTAAAATAAATTTAAGAATCCAATGATTCATTGTAAAATAAATTTAAGAATCCAATGATTCATTGTAAAATAAATTCATTATACATAATGTTTATTTTTTCTTAATAATCAAATATTATTCATCGTATATTTACTAAAAACATTCAATGTATGATGATGAGAGAATAGATTATATGAGAAATATAAGAAATTTAATGAAACCATATCCAAAAATGGCTTCTCAATGTGTCAAAAAATCAACAATGACAGATCAAATACGTTATCTTATTTCTTTAAATTCTGTTAGATATATTTGTACTTTTAGAGAATTATTAATTTATAATATCAATGAAGCCATATATTTATATAGGAGTCTTCTGAAAATATATTATCTTATTATCTTATCAAAATGAGTGATTTTTTCCATTGGCCCAAGTCGGGACCGGAAAAAAATATTATCTTAAAGAAATTATTAATTTATCGAGTATTAAGTTAGTGAGATTTTACTGTAATTTGGGTGTGGTCCATGACCATATATATTTTGAAAAAAAACTGCTTTGTAAATTCCAAGTTGGAAGGACATTTCTACAGCCAATGTTGAAATAGTATTCTTGTCCTGATTAGGAGATTTATTATTGTAATATAGATAAGTCCCTTTGAGAACTAGAAAGGTTAAATTAAAGATTGAGATCCAATAATGCATATGAACATTTGTCTTTTTCCACAGGGGACCATATATATATATAAATTATCTAATCAAAGACTCAATGTACAAATCTCTAAAGTAAATTTGTATTTGTATATACAGTCTTTTTAAAAGCCCAATTTGTATAAATTATTTAAATACAGCGAGCTATACAAAGGGAAATTAGCATAGCAACTGAAACTGTAGATATAGAACGTAATTAGGCAATGACTTTGTTTTTTGTTTGTCTGCCTCACACTTTATTTGACTGCCTTCCTTGAATACTTTGAATATTCTAAGTAGGCCAGCAATAAAGTGAAGAAAGAATTAAACTATAATACTCTGTATTGCTCTTCTTCCATAATAGTGTCACAAGGATGAATTTCAACAATGAATTGTCTGATCTGAAAAATCGCTTCCTATTTAGGACGCTGAGAGCCCAGAAATACTCGGATGTTGCAAGGGATCGTATAGATTTCTTTATATGGGAGTTAAAATTCCTTAATTGTTTTCTCCATTTGCAGAGCTTCACTTTTGCAAGTGAATGTGGTATGCTAGATATCTCACAGAAAATGCTAGAAATTTGCAAGAGGTTGTGTGCATCACGTCCACATAATGCATTTGCATACTGGAAGGAGGTAATTTGCAAGAGGCTGTGTGCTATTAGCATCCGGCAAGATGATGGATTTGCATACTGGAAGAAAGTAATTTGGAAGACTAAGCAAGAATTCAGAGCTAAATACTCCTTTCCAAAAACACTACTTGCAGACAACAAGGTAGATGATGATGATGATGATACTAATCCCAAATTTTTGATGGAATTCATCGATGCTGTTGTGGGGAATCTCAATGTTCTAGTCAAGATCAATGATCCATCTTCATTGCTTTTTGTTCCAGGACCCAAGGAACAAATAGAACAAGTGTTAAAGGAGTTGAAGTTATTGAGATTTTTTGTCTGCTTTGTTTCAAACAAATGTATAGAGCCTCAATACCAACATACTACTTTTTATACTCACGCTTTAATTGAGGCTAGCCACATCGCAATGGTTGTGTGGTTGAATTTGCCAATCTATGGAAACAGAAATCAAGACTTGGCTTCAAATGAAGTCAGTTGTTTGCTTTCTGATTTCATGGAAATGAAGATAAAGTCCATTCAGCCAGGCATCAGCCGCAACAATATTTATATTGATGTCTTGAGGGCGTTGAAGTCAACCATACCACATGCTCAAGATAAGCATGC
>NC_064287.1:50393529-50404363 GCF_019186545.1 Solanum stenotomum | reverse complement strand
AATTACTTAAAATTTAACGACTTAAAAATATTTTTTTAAATGTATTAAAATTTTGGTTAATTGTCAAAACTTTACATGTGCCACATAAATTGGGACATGGAGAGTCACACATATTTTTTTAAAAAAATTACATTAAAAGTATTCTATCAATTAACAACATATATTGTTTGAAATTGACAAAAAAAAACTATAAATTACAATAATTAACAATAAATCTCTTGACTCCAACAAATCTATCAATTAATTCCACATAAATTGGGACATGGCAAATAACATATATTATTAAAAAAATTAGGTTCAAAATGTACTATAAAATACAATAATTAACAACTTAATATATTAAAGAGACATATAAAAAATGGTTAATATTTGAAATTCTGCGTGTGCCACATAAATTAGAACAAACAGAGTAATAAATATTATTTTCAAAATTATGTTAAAAAAAGTACTACAAATCACAATAGCTAAAAATTTAAAATATTTTTAAAAACATATAAAAATTTCAATAACTTCTCAAATCCTATAATATGACATAGTGCTGGCACGGGGTCCTATATCTAGTATAGATAAGAAATTTGAAATTAACAAAATATATTGAACAAAAAATAACATTGTGGGCAAAATTCTAATAATTTAAAATACAATTTTGTGCATCCTTATATAATTTTTAAAATATTGTTCTAATAATAATAATATAATATAATATAATATAATTTATATATTTTATTTTTTTAATTAATAGTTATCCATTACTAATTTGCAGATTTTCACAAAAGAATTAAACTTATTAATTAATACAATACTAACAAATCACAAAACATCTTTGCATAGCCTACCCTTCCATCCATGTCTCACTTCATGTAATCTTTACTTATTAATTAATTTATAAATTTCTTAAACATTTTGTACTTATCAATAAAAAATAATAATTTTATATACATTCTTTTTTAAAGATAAGGTGGTTAACAATTATCTTTATCAATCTTAATAAAAAAAAAAATCTATATAGATAAAATAAATTTAAAATTAGCAAAATATATATAACAAAAATAGCGTTTGCGAAATTTTTTTCAATAATTCAGAACAAACTTAATTTTGTGCATCCTTATTCATGAATTTATATTTGATTAAATGAAAATCGTTTTATTTTGCAAGTTTGAACTAGAGAGGAGTGTGCTAAAGAGGTTGCAATATGTTTTACAAATTATATTTATATTTTTACTAAAATTAGAGTCTTTATATTTAATACTAGGTTCAAATTTGATCTACAAATTTTAAATTTAATTAATTAGCGCAAATATCAATTTAACACACACCACATATGCTATTATTAGTTTTCATTATACTATGAGAAGAAGAAGAAGTTAGAACAATGGTTGGTGTCTTTTTTTTTTTGGTAACATTGTAAAGTTACCATTGACAACCAAGAACAAATACACGCTAAGAGCACCTCGTCCATCACCAATAGTGATGATCCTCAGACCTCAGAAAAACAAAACAGATAACTAATTACAAAATTTTTGCCAAAAATTCCTACTCCTATGAGCACTTGAAAAACTCTATCCTGTTTACAATTTCCAGTTTGATTAGCTTCATAACTTCATTTCTTTGTATCACAAGACCTTTGTATAGTCTCCAGTTCCTCGCCCTCCATGTGTGATATATTAATCCTCCCATAATAGCTGCCATTATTTCCTTCTTGAATTTCTTCTAATGCCTTCTCATGTTCATCTCCATAACCTGTTTGATTTCCCCAGTTGGAAGAGTAACGCCAACCCATTGGAGTACTTCATCTCTTGTTAATTTGAACCAGAGGCAATCCTTGAACAAATGTTGGCTAGTTCCACATCATTTGTATCACACAAGCAGCATGACATATCTTCAACAAATCTATTCATATGTGCTAGCCTTCCTTTCGTTAGAAGTCTTTGATGCACAGCAAGCCACATAATAAATCTATGCTTGGTTGGAGAGACTCTATTCCAGACAATCTCAGCAACATCACATTTCATTTGATCCCCAGCTAATGCCATGTAGCTCCTAGATATAGAATAAGTCCCTTTTGCAGTGAGGTTGTAGCAGCCTTGTTCATACCATTCTCTCATTCTATCTTTCAGTGAATTCAATTTTCTCCAATACCAGCTACTATCTAAGGGGGCCTTGTGATTCCAGATATTGATATCTGTTCTAATGTAGACTCCATGCACCCATTTTACCCATAACAAATCTTCCTTTAAAGCAAGCTGCCAGATCAATTTCCCCACTGAAGCTACATTCCAATTCCCACGTACACCCCTTAATGTTAAGACCTCCATATTTCTTTGGTACACAAACTTTATCCCAAGCTATTAATGCTACCTTCTTCCTGTCTCTTGTAGTCCCCCAAAGATACTCCATACATTTCTTATCAACCTCTTTGACAACTCTCTGAGGCAAGATGAACACAGATCCCCAGAAACTATGAATGGAGAAAAGCACTGCTACAATCACCTGTAATCTTCCTGCATAGGACAATTGCCTTGCATAAGTAGTCTTGATTCTCTCGGTAATCTTATCTATTAATGCTTGACATTCCATCTTGCTCCAACTCTTTGAAGTCAAGGGCAAGCCCAAGTATCTTATGGGAAATACCCCTTGAGTGAATCCTGTCAATCTGATCAACTGCTCTTTTTCCTGATCCTCCATACCAGCTAGGAAAATACTTGATTTATCAATATTTGCCACCAGTCCAGTAGTGGCACTAAAATGCTCCAATGCCTCCTTAACTCTAGTGACTGAGTTACTTTCACCTTTGCAGAAAATCATCAGATCATCAGCAAAAATCAGATGAGTTAACTGCAATTGTTTACACATTGGATGAAATCTGAATGTTGGTAATAAGCTCATACACTTTAATATTCTTGAAAGGTATTCCATCACTAGAACAAATAATAATGGTGATGCAGGTCCCCCTGTCTGAGCCCTCTTTTGCCTTCAAAGTAACCATGTCCTTCACCATTGACCTTCAGTGTAAACTTGGTAGAAGTAACACAGACCATGATCCATTGAATGAACCTAGTAGGAAAACCATATCCTACTAGTGCCTCCTCTAAAAATTCCCAGTTCACTATATCATATGCCTTTTTTAGGTCTATTTTCATTAGGCATCTAGGAGTAGTCTTCCTCTTATAATGCCTAAGTAGATCATGGCAAATTAGTACATTGTGAAGCATGGACCTGCCCTGGACAAAAGCAGCTTGATTGTTTGCTACAATATGACTAATTGCTTCCTTCAGTCTGCTACAAATCATTTTGCAAATGCATTTATACACCACATTGCAACAAGATATTGGCCTATATTGACTTGCCAATTTTGGACTATCAACTTTAGGAATGAGAGCAACATTGGTAGAGTTTAGTTGTCTAAGCAATTTCCCATTCTGAAAAAATTCTAAATTGCTTCTGTAATGTCCTTGCCCACTATATTCCAAGAAGACTTAAAGAAACCAGCTCCATAACCATCAGGCCCTGGACTCTTGTTGATATCAATCGAGAACATTGTTGTTTTTACATCTTTCTCAGAGAAAGGAGCCAAAAGTTTAATCTGGTGCTCTATTGTGAGGACATTACCATTTTGCAGGAGATTCTTATTAGCCTTCCTTCTATGTGGTTCCTTCCTCCCTAATAGGTCCTTGTAGCAAGACACAAATATGTTGGCAATTGTGTCTGGATCAGTCTGCCAGTTACCTTGATCATCCTTCAACTGAGTTGTTGCTCGCTTAAGCCTCCTATGCTTGATAATAGCATGAAAGTATCTTGTATTATCATCTCCTAATCGAAGCCAAGTAACCTTACTTTGTTGTTGCAAGTACACTTCAGCTAAGTATGAAGATTGCCTGAATTTCATATAAATTTCCTTCTCTATCTGTTGAGCTTCAATGCTTGATGGATGAGCCTGTAATTCCAACTGAGCTGTTTTCAATTCTTTCCTATCCTCATCTGCCTCAGTAATAATGTTTCTGAAATGTTGGATATTCAATTGTTTGAGTGCACCCTTCAATAGTTTCATCTTCCTTACTACCTGAAACATTTCACCCCATAATTGGCATATCCCATCCTTCTTTCACTACCTTCTGGAATTGAGGGTGTTGGCCCCAAGCATTACAATATTGGAATGCTTTTTGCCTTCTGTGGATCTCATCTTTTAATGTTACTATGTCAGGACAATGGTCACTGATCCCCTCAGGTAGAATGTCAATTTTTAGCTGAATGCCTCTCAAAGTGAGAGTCTTTCCATTATATAGAGAAAATAAAGATTACACATCCCTAAAGATCCGCCATTCCTATCCCTAAAGATCAGCTATTCTATCTATACAAATCTGCCAATGAATCCCTCTAAATCTGCCTTGCTATCCCTCCAAATCAGCTATTCTATCACAATATTTATTCACATGATTCTACAACAAATGTATATGATCATGCTAATTTATATCACTATATAATTACATTAATATATACAATCATTTAGTTGTCTATCATGCTAACATCCCCCCTCAAATTTATGCTGGTGGATCAAGAAGCATCAATTTGCCTACTAGAAACTGATGGCGTTGCCGTGCCATGGATTTTGTAAACGCATCAGCTATTTGAAGATCACTGGACACATGTGGAAGAGTAATAACACCTTTATCTACAGCTTCTCGTATATAATGACAATCCACTTCGATGTGTTTGGNTGAAGTACTATAACCCATAAAAGCACATTTAGTAGATTGTACAGAAAGTTTATTGCGTTGCGAAGGAGGCAAATGCACAAAACAAACACAACCAAATGTATGAAAATCACTATAGTTAGGATTTTGGTGATAAAGACGAAAATATGGAGACTCAAGATTTAGCACTTTAGATGGCAATCTATTAATTAAATAGACAGCAGTAGACAAAGCTTCCACCCAATATTTAGATGGTACAGATGACTCAATCAATAAAGTACGAGTGACATCTAAAAGATGCCGAAATTTTCGTTCAGCAACTCCATTTTGTTGTGGTGTATATGGGCAAGAGTGTTGTGAGACAATTCCTTTGTCAAGCAAGAATTTTTTGAATTCATAAGACATATATTCTCCACCAGAATCAGATCTTAATAATTTGATTTATGTAGAAAATTGAGTCTCAATGTAAGCCAAAAATGTCTTGAACATGGAAAATACCTCAGATTTGGATCGAAGAAAATACACCCATGTAAACCGACTATAATCATCTATGAATGTCACAAAGTATTTGAAATGAGCATGAGAAATAATTGGTGAAATACCCCAAACATCACTATGAATGACATCAAAACACTTTGTAGCACGACTACCAAAATTAGGAAAAGGAAGAGTTTTACTTTTGCCTAATTTACAAATAGAACAATCAATGGAAGCAACTGAAAATTTATTTTTATTTCCCAATAAACCAGAATTTGATAAATGAGACAACACAACAGATTTCTAACCAATATCTTTCTGGGGACGGCTGACCTAGGGATTTAAGCCAGCAGCTGCGCAGCTCTCATGGCTGCTACGACCACTGGACGGCCTCCTTTCGAGGCTGTCCAGCCCGCCCCACCACCCAAAACCATCACATACGCCACTCTTTTCAATTCCAATACTATAAATCCTAAACAATCTGCCCTAATTAACTCAAAAACAATCGCAAAACCAATCGAAATAATTCATGGAGAACCTACTATCACGTTTTCAATGGAGGAAAGGCAAGACTTTATGATTGAAGAGGGATTGCATCAAGCAGTGGTGTTTAAATTATCCCATGGTGCGCTAGATTTGAAGGTATTAAGGTCAATTTTACCGTAACATCTTGGTACCAAGGGCAACTGTTTAATTGGCTTACTTGCTCCAAGACAAATTTTGTTGAGATTTGATCAATATGAAGATTATGTACTAGCATTATCTCGCTCAATTAATTATCTTCTCTACAATGGAGAGGAGCACCAATGTAGGGTTTTTCCATGGTCCATTGGATATAATCCTAAGGAGGAAACGACGTTAGCTGTTGGTTTGGATTTCTTTACCAAACTTATCTCCAGATTTGTTTGCAAAGAAGTCTTTGTTGTCTATAGCATCGGCAGTTGGGAAACCAATAGCTATAGATAAAGCTACTCAAATCAAGTCAAGATCTAGCACAGCTAGGGTCAAGGTTATACTTGATCTAATGGAAAAGCTTCCAAATCGTATAAGGTTGCAGTTTGTGGATGGAAAATCTGGTAAGTTGATCGAGGTTTTTCAGGAGATTGTATATGATAATCTACCTTTGTATTGCAATTATTGTAAGCACCAAGGTCATGATGAAGATAGTTGTCGTTTGATCTAAAAAAGAAATCAAAATAACAAACAAATTGATGATACCATTGAAGTTGCTACAAAAGGTACTATTGATAGTGAAAAGTATCAAGGTGATGCGAGAGAAATACTAAATGAAAAAAGAAAGGTTGTAGATATCAAAGTAAAGCTACTTTGTTAGATCGGCAGTTGGTCGATGTCCCTTCTAAGAAAAATCGTGCACACTCAATGGATGTTGTTACAAGTAATATTGGTGTTCAAACAACGACCGAAAACAAAAGGGGAATGCCAAGAGTTGGGGTTGATGCGCCGCGAGTTGGTTCAGGCAAAAAAATAATGGATTCAGGACACAAACTAATGGATACATCTGATGTTGAAGATGCTGAAAATTCTGGGCAGCATGTTTTGCAAGTTGAAACTAAGAATGCAACTAAAAATTGGACACTGGTTGCACACAAAAATTCAACTAGTAATCGGAGCCTTTCCCCGACTAGTCAAAATAATTCTCCATGTAGTGAAAAGGGTGCGACTGGAAATTTTTATGACAGTGAGAAGAGGCAAGATATTAGTAATGCCTCAAGAGACCTATTATGTTCGAATAGCTTTGATTCTTTATCGAAGACTACTGGACAACAAGTAAAGTTAACAGAGAATGACAACGATTTGATCAAAGAAAAGCAAGTCTCACCACCTACTTTGAATAGCAAATTAAGTCCAGAAGCTCCCGTATTTGTGCCTAAATGTGTGATTGCAAAGAAAAATGAGTCAAGGGTCTTAGTGTCAAATACAATTGATTTGGGAGAGGATTTTCTTGATGAAAATGAGGAAGACAATATGCTTGATTTTGGCGAGGATTCTCTTGATGAAGATGAGGAAGATATGATAGACATGTGCTTTGATAGAGTGACTAGGGAAGGAGATATATCACCTAGGCAACAAAGAAGTAGAATCAACAAAAGCAAAAAGAAGACACATGGAAGGCAACATAGTTGGGACGGTAAAATGACTGAGGAGTTTGTTCCAAGGCACCTACCGATGCGACAAGCAAAGCAGAACCATTTGACAGTATCAATAGGTTCAACAAGGTCCAATAAATCCATAAAGAAAGTATGAATTATCAAGTGTTGTTGGATAGGTTTGAAGAAGAAGACAAGAGAAAAATACTTCAAGTTACTTTTGATGGGCAATCAATCTTTTTTAATTCATGCGTTTGCAATAGAAAGTTTGAGGCTGATAACTCAACTTTCTTCTTGATTGGCATATTTTTACATTATTTAAGCATCCTCATTTGTAATATCATCATGGAGTGTATTACAAACTCTGTGGTGATCAGAAAATACTTAGATCTCTCTAGCTCTTATTTTCTTCATGCTTGTTAGGTAGTAGACATTTCATTAGGATTAGTAAGGTCAGGCCTAGCCCCCCTTGGTTGCACTTATCCCTATTGATATTTTTTATGTTTAATAAAAGGCCACTAGACACTATCTAGTGGTAAATTTGCAGAAAAAAAAAAAGACAACACAACAGAATTTGGATGTCCTAGACGTTTATGCCAAACCTCAGTTTTATTAGCAGTAAAAGTACAAGCAAAAGATAGAACAGGAGGAATGGAAAAATGTATAGGAAACAATCGTCCAACTTTAGGCCCCTTGGCAATTATCGTCCCCGACACTTGATCCTGCACAAGACAACCATTACGAGAAAAATTCACATCACAATTGTTATCTACCAATTGTCCAACTGAAATAAGACTAGTTGAGAGCTTTGGTGAAACAAAAACATTCTTGAAAGTTGGAGTAATGTCCCCAACCTTGGTAATGGGTAAATTACTACCATTGGCAATCTGTATTTGTGATGGACCTTGATACTTACGAACATTTTTTAGGATGCTCGTTGAGTTGGTCATATGATTGGCATAGACAATATCTGTAAATTCAGCCCATAAGTTTTGAAATCCAGAAAAATAATCCTGAACAGAAAGACCTCCTTGAGAGTAATTAGCAATTTCATACTCTAACTGAAAGCGTCTTGCACTATTATCTTGGTTGTAAACCTTTTGTAAGTAATCCCACATGGCCTTAGCTGTCTTGTACGGTCTGAGATTAAGAACAATAAGAGGGTCAATTGACCCTAGAATCCATGTCATCACCCGATCATCTTTAATCTTCCATTCACCTAGCTTTGTTGCATCAGTAGGAGCAGGATTGCTTCCATCTATATGGCCCCATAGTTCTTTGCCGGTGACAAACAATTGAAATTGAAACTCCCAAGAAGAATAATTTTTACCAGTGAAACGAACACTGAAGGATTCAAAGTGATGTGAATTCATGCTTTTGAATAGCTATAAAACTACAAAGACTCAAGAAAGCAACTAGAATGACCAAGAACAAAATTCCCAGGAGGTAGCCAAAAACCAAGATTTTCAAAAAAAATTTAAAAGGAACCACAGATGACTCTATGAAACAAGACAGCCAAAAGAAAGCTCTAATACCATGTCAATTTTCAGCTGAATGCCTCTCAAAGTGAGAGTCTTTCCATTATATAGAGAAAATAAAGATTACACATCCCTAAAGATCCGCCATTCCTATCCCTAAAGATCAGCTATTCTATCTATACAAATCTGCCATTGAATCCCTCTAAATCTGCCTTGCTATCCCTCCAAATCAGCTATTCTATCACAATATTTATTCACATGATTCTACAACAAATGTATATGATCATGCTAATTTATATCACTATATAATTACATTAATATATACAATCATTTAGTTGTCTATCATGCTAACACATACTCTATGACAAACATGTACTAACAGTATTGTCAATGTTTCTTGCAATCTTTAACAGGCTTAGCTTCAAAACCTCCTTCCGGTCTCCTCTCAAGTTCATATGGCATGTAAGTACCAAGTATCCTATCCCACGTCACAAAGAAAGGCTGTGAATAGTTATACTTGGTCCCATAAAGCTGGTGATGGATATCATGGTAAGCGGAGTTGTTTTTAAAGAAGATATGGAAGAGCTTTCCGGGCAACCATAGTCCACAGTGATCATCAACCGTCTTGATCGTAGTAAATGAGAAAAAGAAGATGGAGGTACGTGGTGACATGCCAGAGACAAGGAAAGCTAGAGCCCCACCGATTGTGTCAAGAATCAGACCCTCCAAAGGGTGGTTGTACAAAGCTCCAAATGCATACGGAACAATTAGCCGGTGATGTTGAGCATGGATATGTTTGTACAAGAACTTGTTTTGGTGCATGTACCGATGCATAAAATATTGCCGAGTATCTAACATCAACATGGCAACAAATAACTGTCTGCCGAGAACAAAGATTGAAGCGTGTCAATCCCCACCAGATTCACCATCATCTCCTGTGACCTGCTCCATATTAGTAGATAATCAGACAAGAATTAGTAAAAATACAAACATAAAAATTGACATGATGTGGAACAAGAATATGAGAATTAGGTTCATGATTGGAACAAGATACTAAACGTACACAAAACAAGTATGGGAAGTACAACTCCTCATGGTATGTACTTACGTTACTTGTCAGAATTCAGAACATACGAAAGGTGTACAACTTTTAACTCATTGATTAGTACAACTCCTCTCCTAATTAAACTTGTCTATTTTCCTCTTGGGATCAGAAAAGCTTACATTTCTGCCATCATAAATGATAAGGCAAGTGCTAATTTGTGGGTCCCAGAATCACAAGCCAACTTACCAAAGTGAAAGGGAACCAAAGCAGTGCATTAGTTGAGTCAAGACTCAAGAGACCCAACTAATGACCACCCATAAAGAGAAGTGCCAACAAATAAAATAAGTTTGAAGTAGAATTTTCAAGGGGGTAGACATGAGTTAGGCTAAACTTTGCAAATTAGGCTACAGCCTACACACATATCAACGCAAGCCAAAGGAAAGACAAGACCACATTGTTTTCTTTTTATATCTCTTCTTTGCAGGTTAGAGAAATGAATCTATCCCTCAACATATCCAAGCTCACATATTGCAGTTGAAAAGATCATCTCACAACTTACTTTAGTCTTTCCATAAGACCAAACATATGTGAAGTAGCACAGTAGAAAGCTAGGTAGACAAGGAAATGCAAAAGAAGAGCAATGATTCCCCATTTTACCACATTTCAAGTTTCTAAAAGTACTGGATTTGGAACACCAGGTTGTTATTGATTTTATTCCAACTGAGCTCCCTTACTTGAGGTATTTCTCTGCGCTCACTCATCAGAATTCAATTCCTTCAAGCATATCCAATCTTTGGAACCTTGAAACTCTTATATTAAAGCGTAGATCAGCTATGACGCTATTACTACCTAGTACAGTTTGAGATATGGTTAAATTGAGATATCTGTATATTCCTAACTTCAGCCCTGAAAATAAAAAAGCATTACTCGAGAACTCTCCAAAACTTGATGATTTGGAAACCCTTTCCAATCCATATTTCACTCGTGTTGAGGATGCAGAATTGATGCTGAGAAAAACACCTAATCTTCGAAAAC
>NC_064287.1:50374399-50390203 GCF_019186545.1 Solanum stenotomum | reverse complement strand
ATGTCCTGATACTCGTCGTTCAGTCTCTGGTTGGTGCATGTTTCTTGGAGAGTCATTGATATCTTGGAAGAGTAAAAAGCAAGATCGTGTGTCAAAATCTTCAACAGAGGCTGAATATCGATCCATGTCTACTGCTTGCTCCGAGGTTGTATGGCTTCGTGGATTACTTGCTGAGATTGGATTTCCCCAATCTCATCCTACTCCTCTCCACGCTGACAATACAAGTGCTATTCAGATTGCTACTAATCCAGTTTTTCATGAGAGAACCAAACACATCGAAGTGGATTGTCATTATATACGAGAAGCTGTAGATAAAGGTGTCATCACTCTCCCACATGTGTCCAGTGATCTTCAAATAGCTGATGCGTTTACAAAATCCATGGCACGGCAACGCCATCAGTTTCTAGTAGGCAAACTGATGCTTCTTGATCCACCAGCATCAATTTGAGGGGGGATGTTAGCATGATAGACAACTAAATGATTGTATATATTAATGTAATTATATAGTGATATAAATTAGCATGATTATATACATTTGTTGTAGAATCATGTGAATAAATATTGTGATAGAATAGCTGATTTGGAGGGATAGCAAGGCAGATTTAGAGGGATTCAATGGCAGATTTGTATAAATAGAATAGCTGATCTTTAGGGATAGGAATGGCGGATCTTTAGGGATGTGTAATCTTTATTTTCTCTATATAATGGAAAGACTCTCTCACTTTGAGAGGCATTCAGCTGAAAATTGACAATAGTCCCATTGTAATTTGTTCAAATTCAACTCAAAACGCCCATTTATCACCTCTAACTGATGACCACATCTGCAAAATTAATGGTATTGTTGATGATTTTCAAAGCAAGGTTGAGGAACTAGTTACTTAAGCTAGGACCTAAGACTTTTACCCATTTTCAACTGTGATTTTTGTTGTATGGTAAATGGACATTTTTAAGGCAGTTCTCACACAAAGTTATAAATATTTTTATAAAAAGAAAAACAACAATTGTAATTATTTATTGGCCGTAAACTAAAATCTTTATTATTTGTTATGTCTGCTTTACTTCTGTATTTTGAACTGCTTTGATATGCGTTACTTGAGCCGAGGATCTTTTGGAAACAGTGCATCTACCTCTAGGTAAGGGTAATAAGATTTGCACACACTCTACCTACCGCAGACCCGTATCTGTGAGATCACATTCGTTATGGTGTTGGTTGTGATCTTAAACTAAAATGTGTATTCTTGGAGCTAAAAATTTGACACCAAAAAGAGAAAGATCATAACTTTGTGGGATCGTTTGTTTATGTAAGTTTTGTAGCTCTAAAGATTCTGGAGTCTGGACAACTATAACTATATTTTTTGATCTATTGAGTCATTGAGTTTTTCTTTAACAGGGTATGCAGAGTTTGTAGTTGGAGCAATTCGGAACATCACATGTAATTTCTTTATGAGTTGTTTCTTTTAATAAAAATTCTGTAAACTTCCCAGCAGCTGGTGAATTCATTGTAATTTTAAATTAAACACATTTCAAACTATTCACTCAGTCCTTAATGTTTGTGACTCCTGAATTGAATGGTTTCACCCTTTTGTATTTTCTTATGAGTTATGCTACCGTTTTGCTTCTTATGAGTCCACCAAAATGTTGTAATGCCACTCTGTTAAGATCTTGCTTCTACATGATACATTGCTGCATCTTTACGTGGACAGTTCCCTTCAGAACGTTTTGAAGGTCGAAGAACTGAAGTTTTAAGATATCAAACATTCTTGCAGGTATTACATATATGGTATATCATAGATTAAGTCTTAAAGAGATTGAGGGTAACTTTGTTAGAGCAACAATAATATATTCAGTGTAATCTCAAAAGCCACAAGTGGGTTTGGAATGGTGCTGTCACATTTCTGCTTAAGTGAGAGTCTTCCCATTTTACATCCTGAAGGTACGAGATTTTGTTGATACAAATACATCACCCTTTCCTTTTTCACCTCCCAACAGAAATCTGAAAGACTAAACTGGATGTCGGAGCTAAATACCCTTTTCCCAAAATACCACTTTCAACGAATATGGTCACTCAACTTTGAATAGTTCAATTATAAAGTGATTCAACTTTGTTTTATAACACAAAAGTCACTCATATTTTATATGTTTGAATTTTCTCTATCTTTTGTAGGAGTACTTTTTCATACAAATTCTGATAACGTAAAAAAAACTTTTAAATTTTTTATTATGTCTTTATTATTATATTTGCTTATTATAATTTTTTAAATGCTAATTAAATATATTTATAAGAATTATGAAAAATGAAACATACAAAAGTTATGAATAATATTTAAGATTAGAAGTTACAAGTAAATGAATAGATATGATGTCACAACCCGATTTCTCGAGTCATGATGGCACCTACTATACCCTACCAGTAGGTAAGCCAACCCGTAACCCAGAACATCAAGCAATGAGCAAAAGGGTAGAAACTAGCGAAAACAATAATCTAAACAAGGATAACAAAGCGGAAGCAACCCAAAATAAATATATATAGAAATCCCTCCCAGAACCTGGAAGTCACTAGTACAGAGCTATCTAATAAAGAGTACAAGTCCCAAAAGTGGACCACAACAGAGCGTGTCTCGAGGGCAACAAGACTAGCTAAAACAAAAGAAGGAGACAGAACAAACCCCAAAACGCCAAGTGCTCGCCCTCGTCTCCGAATCACAACTGCAAAAGAAGGCTGGAACTAATCACCGCTGGTAACTGGTACTGGGACCTGCATCACGAAATAGATGCAGAGCGTAGCATGAGTACCAACACAACAGGTACTCAGTAGGCATCATAGGCCGACTGAGCAAAAAGGGTAAAAACAATAAGAAAGGATAGAATCTAGACACAGAGAGGTCAAACGGATAAGAAAAGAAAGCACACGAGCATACCAGAAACAAACTAAGTACAACTAGACTAAACCTAACTGGACCCCCATAAGCCCAGAAGGTACACTCGTGCACAAGCTTAAATAAAACCTGAACGAACCCCCATAAGCTCGACAGGTACACGGAAAAGCTAAGTCTACTGAGAAAGAAGAAAATCGGGCTCTCAGCCCAAAGTAACTAAGATAATCCATCAGACTCCACCCAGCCAGCAGTGCACTCCCAGCCCAGCTAGAAAGAGTGACCCTAGGGGGCACCCAACCAAACAGTCCACTCCCAGCCCAGCTAGAAAGAGGGACCCGTGAGTGAGGTAGATATCGCGAGTCGTCCTACCATGCAGTCAGCTCCCAGCCCAGCTAGAAAGAGCGACCCGGGGACACCCAGCCAGCAGCACACTCCCAGCCCAGCTAGAAAGAGAGGCCCGGGGGCGATCGCCGATATCACCGAGTCTACCCAGCCAGCGATACGTTCCCAGCCCAGCTAGAAAGAACGACCCCGGGGGTGATGGTATCTCCAATAGGATCCAATCCCACAACAACCACCGTGGAACGCCGTCCACTCTAAGAAATCATAGAAAAGGCTCCAAGCCTATACTATCTCAATCCCACCCCTCTAGTGATGCACTAAACCTTCGAGAATGCGTCGGAACCGCAGAATAAGAGGGAGAAGATACAGAAGTGCAGCAAGCAGCGATAACGCCTAATCTAAGGCTCAAACTATCAGACTCAAGTCTGCTACTCCAGTCTACAAGGAGCTAAGTCATCCGAACGACGTGGGTAGAAAGTCAAGGCTATCCAGCCCACACGGGTCATAAGTCTAAGGCAATGCTAGTCTAACCTAGACTAAGGCATACAATACAAAGCATACAAGCATACAATAGCATTTAGCACATAGACATGCAACTCTACTAAACCAGATAACATGATACTATACCCGAAATATGGCCAATCGATCCTAACATGAGGTATCTAATCAAAGTAAGGTAGTAAACTGGTACCCACCCCCAATTCACTCCAATCAACGTGTTTTTACACAATTAAGCTCAATCTAAAAAAAAGGAAAGTCGTAGCCTACCTTAAGGCCAACCGCGCGCTCTCCAAATCACTTTATCGGAGCTTTTCCTTTCCGAACAGTCTCAAAACGCTACCCCGCTATCAAAAATAGAGTCACAACGTTACTATGGTCATTTAGACACCAAAATCACAACAAACAGAGACGGGTAAATTTTGGAGTCAAAACGGGAATCGTGGGACCCGCATCGAACTATCCGAATTTGACTCCGTCAAGAGACCCTAAACAGCATCCCAAACTTATGTCCCAAAATGGAACACAATTCGAGGCTCAAAACATAGCAAAAACCAACAAGCAAGAAATCACACTTTAATCTACTAAAAGAAACCCTACAGCAGCAGCCCAAAACTCGAAATAAACGAAAATCAAAAGGTGCCCAGCACTCTTTGAACACTCTACAATGAAGCCACGACAATTCTCAACACGTGGGACTTCGAATCACCCAAAACCGAGCTAAAATGAGTGAGATATGACCAAAACAAAAATTCCAAAAACAAGGACTCGAAAAAGGTACAGCAGTCAGGTTTTTCGCGAAATTACCTCAAACGGGAACCCCAAACCACTATCCGAGCTCACCAACGCGTTGCCCTCGAAAAATCTCACAACTTTGCCTTTTGAATCGCCCAAATCGGATGAAAGATGAGAGAGTAAAGAGAGTTTGAAGTTTTGGAAATATTGCTGAAAATCTGCATTATATTGCAGATTTTCTGCAATTTTTCCAACAACTAAAAATCCCGACGGGGTACTCCGATCTCGTTCGGAACCCCGTGCACGCAAACGAGATATGCAACCATACCAAATTTGATATTCAAGACTCAACGGCGCAGTCAAAATTTCCATCAGAGGTCATTTCGATAAAAAGTGGGTCCCACTTCCAAAGACCATTTTAAGCCAAAACCCACAAAAGGGCTCGGAAAGATATCAAAAACCTCGGGACACGAAAGAAGGGTCAATCTAGACCAAACTCGACATTCCGGAGCTAACTGCACTGACGGAATTCTCATCCGAGCGCGTTTACTCAGAATGTTGACCAAAGTCAAACTTAAGCTAAAATTCAAAGGCTAAAACGCCTAATCACACCGACTCACACTGAAAACCTCGGGAGTCATGTCGACCGTGCTACTAGCTTAAAATGACCCTTTCGGAGCTGATGAAATCATCAGAATTGGATTCCGATGTCATCTTCTTGAACTTTTGATCGAAAATGATCATTGAAGATTCATAAGCTCCAAAACACAAAAACTCACACCAAGACCAAACGAACGACCAGGTGACCGAACTGTCAGTCCCAGCAAGTCATAAATGACTTGGAGTCGCTACAGGAACGCTCTAAACGACACACAGAAGGCAAGACACAAAAATGACCAAGAGGGTCATTACATATGAGTTATAAATAATTGAAATGTACAATTTTATTACATTAAATGTATTAATAATTATGCATTGATTTTATGTGTAAAATAAATAAATGAAAATAAGGGGTGAAAATACAAAAAAAGAACAAAAAAATACAATCATCCGTGACTACATAAAAATTATAAATTCATTTCAAACAAAAAAGAATAGTGACAAAAACAGATTGTTACACACGCAAAAAAATGTCATCATGAAATTAATATTTTATTTTCAATTGTGTTTTTGCAAGTATAATAAAAATGAAATGGGATAATCATAATTTTTTTTTGTTATTGAAATGGGATGATTATATTAATTGTGCTTCATAACAAAAAAAAAGTAGAATAGTAAAAGATCAAATGATTAACATTGACAATACATGTAGCTAAATTATTTATACAGATCAAAATTTAAAAAATTCTAGGAAAAGTAGCTTAAGCTACTAATACAAGTTAAAGTAAAAAAAAAAAAAAAGATCTAAAAAATGATTTTTAATTATACTTCATTTTTTTTCTTTCTACCATTCCTTTGCAAATAGATTCGCCACCATATTTTGCTCCATATGTCAAACTCTTCATCATATGCAACCAATTGAATAAAAAAATATTATATGGATAAATAAAATATCATGTATCAATTAAAAAATAAAATACCAAAAGAAAAAGAAGAAATTTAAAGTATATGTAATATATTTGTATATTATTTTTGCAATAGTACTACCAATACTAAATAATTATCATTTCTTGAAATCTAACAAATATTTTAATTAAACTAAATTATATTTCAAAAACTGAATATTAGAAAGAACAACTGCATACTCATAACACATTATTAAGAATTACAAAGGTATTTTTTTATTTGTTTAATTTTATACAAGTTTAAGTGTCTATTTATGTGCAATCAAAATTGGAGAACATAAATATAAATCGAGATCAAGTTAAAGGATATATTGTATAATACCTTTTGAATAATTCTTTGGCACTTCATCTTTGTGGATCAGCAATGACTTTGTTTTTTTGTTTGTGTGGCCCAACTCTTTCAAAATATCTTACGTGTAGGGGAGAGAGCTATTTATTATCTTCTGTACTCCCTATGACACTTTTTCTATATCTAGTTCTTATTTTCTTCATGTTTGTTAATTAATAGAGATTCACAATAGGATTGGTAAGGTAAGACCTAGCCCCCTTTGCTTGTACTTATCCCTATTGAGGATATTTATGTTAATAAAAGACAAATTGTCTAGTGGTATACATTAAAAAAAAATACTCATGTAAATATTACTATTTATTTTAGATTATAAGTTTCAAAACAATTTCTTTTATTCTTAAATTTTATGTCTAGTCTAACACTCTCACATAATTTGAAATTTGAGTAATATATATTCTACTCACAGATCTTCATCGTTGACAAATAATTGTTGGTCGTAAAATAATGAAATAATAAATAAATATGTCTTTGAATGTGACATAATATAAATCAGCTTATCTCATGCGACTTATTATGTAGGCCGTTTGTGTCCACTAATTTAATAGTAAGTTAGTTGTGAGATGAAGAAGTGAAGAAATAAACTATAATACTGTGTTGTATCTCAATTGTTCTTCTTTCCCAGTCCACAACACTGAAAGATCATCTCCTTAGCACGCTGCAAGATCAAAAGTACTTGGATGTTACAAGGGATCGAATAAATTTCTTTCTATGGGACTTAAAATTCCTCTATTGTTTTCTCCATTTGAAAAGGTTACCTTTTGCAAGTGAATGTGGTATGCTAAAAGTCTCACAGAAAATGATAGAAATTTGGAAGATTCAGTGTCATAGAAAACCTAGCAAGACTCTGTATGTTTATGATTCATTTAGCTACTGGAAGGAGGTAATTTGGAAGACTAAGCAAGAATTCAGAGCTGAATACTGTTTTCCAAATACATCACTTGCAGCCAACAAGGTGGATGATGTTAGCCCCAAATTTGTGATGGAAGTCATCGATGTTTTTGTGGAGAACCTCAATGTTGTAGTGAAGATCAAGGATCCATATTCGTGGCTTTTTGTTCCAGGACCCAAGGAACAAATAGAACAAGTGTTAAAGGAGTTGAAGTTATTGAGATTTTTTGTCTGCTTTGTTTCAAACAAATGTATAGAGCCTCAATACCGGCATACTACTTTTTATATTCATGCTTTAATTGAGGCTAGCCACATTGCAATGGTTGTCTGGTTGCATTTGCCAGTCGTCTATGGCAACGGAAATGAAGACTTGGCTCCAAGTGAAGTCAGTCGTTTGCGTTCTGATTTCATGGAAATGAAGATTAAGTCCATTCAGCCAGACATCAGCCGCAACAATATTTACATTGATGTTCTGCAAGCTCTGAAGTCAACCACACCACAAGCTCAAAATAAGCATGCAGTTGAGAGTGACATTGTAGAGACTCCAATACAAAATCTGATAGTTGGTTTAAGTGATCAAATGGTCAACCTTCAGGAGATGCTCTGCCTTCTAAGAGACAATCTCATTCATCTGCCACTACTAGATCTGGAATTTCATATTCAAGATATGGATTCTGTTATTATTGATGCTGGACTTCTTATTTACTCATTCTATGATATGAAGGGGGATATCAACCGGGAGCTTAGTTTTGATCTTCCCAGAAACATTGAGCCTATCAAGGTGATGGTCTACCGTGTCATGCAAAAGGCATTTCATTGTAACTTGCCAAGGGTTCATGGACTAGGCTATGTCGATTTTCTGTTGAAAAACCTGAAGGATTTCCAAGGCCGTTATTCAGATTCACTCGCTTTCCTCAAGAATCAACTTCAAGTTATTCAAACGGAATTTGAGAGCTTGCAACCTTTCCTGAAGGTTGTCGTAGAAGAGCCACACAATAAGTTCAAGAGACTGAATGAAGATTGTGCTATACAGATAATTAGGAAAGCACATGAGGTGGAATATGTAGTTGATGCTTGTATAAACAAAGGCATTCCTCATTGGTGCCTCGAGCGTTGGCTCCAGGATATCATAGAGGAAATTACTTGTATCAAAGCAAAGATTCAGGAAAAGAACACTGTTGACTATACAATGAAGACCGTCATTGCTCGTACATCATCAAAACTGGCAAGGACTCCGAGGATGAATGAAGAAATTGTTGGGTTTGAGGATGTCATAGAAAATTTAAGAAAAAAACTACTGAGTAGAACCAAAGGGCAAGATGTCATTTCAATTCACGGCATGCCAGGTCTAGGTAAGACGACTTTAGCCAACAGACTCTATGCTGACAGGTCAGTTGTCTCTCAATTTGATATTTGTGCACAATGTTGTGTGTCTCAAGTATATTCGTATAAGGACTTGTTATTGTCCTTGCTACGTGATGCTATTGGTGAGGATTCTGATCAGCATAGAGAACTTCATGACAGTGAATTAGCTGATAAGCTTCGCAAAACCTTATTGCACAGAAGGTACCTTATCCTTGTTGATGATGTGTGGGAAAATAGTGTTTGGGATGATTTAAGAGGTTGTTTTCCAGATGCCAATAACAGAAGCAGAATCATTCTAACGACAAGACATCATGAAGTTGCCAAATATGCTAGTGTTGATAGTGATCCCCTTCATCTTCGTATGTTTTACGAATATGAAAGTTGGAAGTTGCTTGAAAAGAAAGTGTTTGGTGAACAAAGCTGCTCCCCTCTCCTAAAAGATGTTGGGCTAAGAATAGCAAAAATGTGTGGACAACTCCCTCTTTCAATTGTTTTGGTGGCTGGTATTCTGTCAGAGATGGAAAAGGAAGTAGAATGTTGGGAACAAGTGGCCAACAATTTGGGTACCCACATTCACAATGACTCAAGGGCCATTGTAGACGACAGTTATCATGTTTTACCCTGTCATCTTAAGGCTTGCTTCCTTTATTTTGGAGCATTTTTAGAGGATAGAGTGATTGATATTTCAAGGTTAATAAGGTTATGGATATCAGAATCATTTATAAAAAGTTGTGAAGGCAGGAGGTTGGAGGATATAGCAGAAGGTTACTTGGAGAATCTTATTGGAAGAAATCTAGTAATGGTTACTCAGAGATCAGATGGTATGGTCAAAGCATGTCGCCTTCATGATGTATTACTCGATTTCTGCAAGGAAAGAGCAGCTGAGGAGAATTTTCTACTATGGATAAAACGGTAATATGATAAATAATGGTACTTTCAATCAATCAAGTATTTCAAGTTATATTTGAAAATTAATGATATGATTTTGCTAATTGATATATTCACAGAGATCAGATTACCAAAGCTGTTTACTCTCACAAACAGCATGCTCACTTAGCCTTCACTGAAATGGATAATCTTGTAGAATGGAGTGCATCTTGCTCACTTGTTGGCTCTGTACTTTCTAAGAGTTATGGCCCATACTTGGCCCGTCGTCCCTTATCCTCTCATGCTTTTGCAATTTCACACATTTTACCAAATTTCAAGTTTCTAAAAGTACTGGATTTGGAACACCAGGTTGTTATTGATTTTATTCCTACTGAGCTCCCTTACTTGAGGTATTTCTCTGCGCTCACTCATCAGAATTCACTTCCTTCAAGCATATCCAATCTTTGGAACCTTGAAACTCTTATATTAAAGAGTAGTTTAAGTGCGAAAAATAACAGGGTATTACTACCTAGTACAGTTTGGGATATGGTTAAATTGAGACATCTGTCTATTCCTCACTTCAGCACAAGGATTGAAGTAGCATTACTTGAGAACTCTCCAAAACTTGATGATTTGGAAACCCTTTCCAATCCATATTTCGCTCGTGTTGAGGATGCAGAATTGATGCTGAGAAAAACACCTAATCTTCGGAAATTGATATGTAAAGTTGTATGTTTAAAAGACCCCCCTCAGTACCATGTGTTGAATTTTCCAATACGGCTTGAAATACTACAGCTTTATCAATCAATAGCCTTTAAAACCATCCCCTTTTGCATCTCTGCACCAAATCTCAAATACCTGAATCTCTGTGGCTTTTACCTGGATTCTCAGTACTTATCAGAAACTGCTGATCATCTGAAGAACCTTGAGGTACTCATACAGTCCTTCGTTAAATTTGGTGATCATAGGGAATGGAAAGTGAGCAATGGCAAGTTCCCTCAACTCAAAATCTTGAAACTAGTATGTGTGTCCTTGATGAAATGGATTGTAGCTGATGATGCCTTTCCTAACCTTGAACAATTGGTTTTGTGTCGATGTAAAGATCTTAAGGAGATCCCTTCTTGTTTCATGGACATCCTTTCTCTCAAGTACATCGAGGTAGAAAAATGCAATGAGTCGGTTGTCAAGTCAGCCATGAATATACAAGAAACACAAGTCGAAGATTATCAAAATACTAATTTCAAGCTCGTTCTCATCGAGGTACACTACTGAAAAAAGCTTTATTCTGCATGATTTTGATGAATCAGAAATGGCCTAAATTTTATGAACTGTTTTCTCTGTTATCTTACCTGGTGCCCTCGTTTGACATTTGGTTTTTTCTCTTGGTTTTCTTGCAGAAAAGACGTTGAAATTAAATTTATCTCATGATGAAGATATACCCAAGGCATTTAATAGATTATTTCTTCGTCCAGGTACTACTTTTTGTTTTCTTTCTTTCCTATTTTTTGAATACACCAAATTGATAGATTCATCCTTTTTGTCTTTTCGATATGAAAGGTATAGAATCAATTTCAACTGATATGAAAGAGAAGAAACTTACTGTGACCGGAGATGTGGATGCTGATGAAGTTCAATTAGCTGTGAAGAAACTGAGAAAGCGTGGCATGCACTAACAAAATGCTGAGCTCTGGTGAACTCAAGCATGATGGATTTCCAAATAATGACAAGGTTGTAGTCCCAACTTGTCAACACAAATGTGTTAATAGTCATTTTGCTTCCTGTAGTACCATTTCATGACACACACACACAAACATTAACTGTAGTAAAGTTTTGATGGATCAGTAAATCTGAGTTCAACCCATTGTAATCCATTCAAATTCAACTCAAGAAATGCCCATTGAGTTATTCTTTAACAGGGTATCCAGAGTTTGTAGCTGGAGCAATTTGGAATATCACATGTAATTTCTTTATGAGTTATTTCGTTTAATAAAGATTCTGTAAAACGTTCAACGGCTGTTGCATTCATTGTAAACTAAATACATCTCACAATGTACCTATTTGAACAAATTTTTCATTCAAGTCCTTGAGGTTTGATGTAAGTCGTTAGATTTTACGGATCCTAAAATGAATGGTTTCAGCCTTTTCTATTTTCTTATGAGTTCACCAAAATGTTGTGATGCCACTCCGCTACATGTTAGAGAAATGAGATGTTAGCACCCGAGAGTATGGCCTAGCGGTCAATCAACAAAAGCGAAAAATATTAAGAGATTTCTTCCCATCTATCTAAGTACCGCTAAACAGAGATACTTGTTATCTCTTTTGTTGGAAGAAGCAGGTACTCAGTAAAATGGTCGAGGTGAGCTCGACACCATCAATAACAGCCCAAAAAAAGAACAATGAGAAAGTTACAAATCACAATACATGTCCATATGCTTGGAACTAAAGAATTCAAGGCATACAATGTATTTCAGTAGTCTTTTATCTCTGCCTGCAGTTGAATATACCAGATATCAGATCTGAGACGATGTTTAAAAAGGAAACTATTATTTGACCGTATTCCTTTCTCAAACCTCGAAACCAACACCAGTTAGACAACAATATATGCAGAACCCTTTAACTATATACTCTATACAAATTAAATGAGTAACTAAGCATTTGAAGAAGACAAAAATTGCAGTGGTACATACTCTATGACAAACATGTACTAACAGTATTGTCAATGTTCCTTGCAATCTTTAACAGGCTTGGCTTCAAAACCTCCTTCCGGTCTCCTCTCAAGTTCATATGGCATGTAAGTACCAAGTATCCTATCCCACGTCACAAAGAAAGGCTGTGAATAATTATACTTGATCCCATAAAGCTGGTGATGGATATCATGGTAAGCGGAGTTGTTTTTAAAGAAGATATGTAAGAGATTTCCGGGCAACCATAGTCCGCAATGATCATCAACCGTCTTGATCGTAGCAAATGAGAAAAAGAAGATGGAGGTACGTGGTGACATGCCAGAGACAAGAAAAGCTAGAGCCCCGCCGATTGTGTCAAGAATCAGACCCTCCAAAGGGTGGTTGTACAAAGCTCCAAATGCATATGGAACAATTAGCCGGTGATGTTGAGCATGGATATGTTTGTACAAGAACTTGTTTTGGTGCATGTACCGATGCATAAAATATTGCCAAGTATCTAACATCAACATGGCAACAAATAATTGTCTGCCAAGAACAAAGATTGAAGCGTGTTGATCCCCACCAGATTCACCATCATCTCCTGTGACCTGCGCCATATTAGTAGATAATCAGACACCAAGAATTAATCAAAATACAAACATAAAAATTGACATGATATGGAACAAGAATATGAGAATCAGGTTCATGATTGGAACAAGATACTAAAAGTAGAGAAAACAAGTATGAAAAGTACAACTCCTCATGGTATATACTTAAGTTACTTATCAGAACATACAAAAGGTGTACAATTTTTAGCTCATTGATCGGAGATAAATTGTATTCGGTATGAGCTAGCCCTCTACTAATTGAACTTATCTACTTTCCTCTCTTACCAAAGTGAAAGGAAACAAAAGCAGTGCATTGGTTGAGGTCACGACTCAAGAGACCCAACTAATGACCACCCATAAAGAGAAGTGCCACCAAATAAAATAAGGTTGAAGTAGAGTTTTTAAGAGGATAGATATGAGTTACACTACACTTTGCAAATTAGTTTAAAGAAGTGGTTGAAACTAACTTTGCAAATCAGGCTACAGCCTACACACATATCAACGCAAGCCAAAAGAAAGACAAGACTACATTGTTTCCTTTTTATATCTATTCTTTGCAGGTTAGAGAAACGAATCTATCCCTCAACATATCCAAGCTCACATACTGCAGTTGAAAAGATCATCTCACAACTTACTTTAGTCTTTCCATAATTCCAAACATATGTGAAGTAGCACGGTAGAAAGCTTTATTGGGAGGTCACAGTTAGGCCTCCTATTCTCAACTATTAAGCTGCCGTCAACTAATTTTGCGAGACAGATGGACACCAAGAAGAAGGTAGACAACGAAATGCAAAAGAAGAGCAATGATTCCCCACTTTCTTTAGTAAAGGCAGATTAAACAGATAAAAGCTTATTCCTAGGATAGTCTCAACATCCTTGTAGACAGTTTCTATATGAGACGTCTAGTAGTCTCATCCCCAGCATCAGCATCGACAGCCAAGATCAAAACAATGCCGATTGAGCTGCTTTGGCAACCTATTTTCCTAGAAGAGCTTCAAAGTCAACCTTTCTTTATAAAATCAAATGACTCAAAACTGAGGTTCAACAGTGTGAATCTAACTTTTACAGAACTCCTATTTTCCCATCACTCAAAGATAATCAAACCTGCAAGCTTCAGCATTTCATATAAACTTCCTTATCAAAAATATTTCATATGAAGTTAAAAGATGAAATTTCTGTTCAGATAACTATAGACTATCACTTTTTAGGTTTCAAGAGATTTTGAGACACTTCATAACGTAAATTATAATATATATGTTATACCCCATTTTAACTCGAGGTCCAAACGGTGTACAACTTATTGGTGATTTCCAAATTATTAACTTAAGAAGTCGCCACCTAATTAATTACGGTGAATTAGGACACCTAAATATTTGACTAAATAATACTAAAATGACTTCAATTAATGGTCTACTAACTTAAAATGATTCTAGGTAAGGGTTCTCAGTTGATTTTATTCCAACTGAGCTCCCTTACTTGAGGTATTTCTCTGCGCTCATTGATCAGAATTCAATTCCTTCAAGCATATCCAATCTTTGGAACCTTGAAACTCTTATATTAAAGCGTAGATCAGCTATGACGCTATTACTACCTAGTACAGTTTGGGATATGGTTAAATTGAGATATCTGTATATTCCTAACTTCAGCCCTGAAAATAAAAAAGCATTACTCGAGAACTCTCCAAAATTTGATGATTTGGAAACCCTTTCCAATCCATATTTCGCTCGTGTTGAGGATGCAGAATTGATGCTGAGAAAAACACCTAATCTTCGAAAACTGACATGTAAAGTCGAGTGCTTAGAATACCCCCATCAGTACCATGTGTTGAATTTTCCAATACGGCTTGAAATACTAATGCTTTATCAATCAAAACCCTTTAAAACCATCCCCTTTTGCATCTCTGCACCAAATCTCAAATACCTGAAACTCTCTGGCTTTTACCTGGATTCTCAGTACTTATCAGAAACTGCTGACCATCTGAAGAACCTTGAGGTACTCAAACTGTACACCGTTGAATTTGGTGGTCATAGGAAATGGAAAGTGAGCAATGGAGAGTTCCCTCAACTCAAAATCTTGAAACTAGAAGATTTGTCCTTGATGAAATGGATTGTAGCTGATGATGCCTTTCCTAACCTTGAACAATTGGTTTTGCGTGGATGTCGACATCTTATGGAGATCCCTTCTTGTTTCATGGACATCCTTTCTCTGCAATACATCGAGGTAGAAAACTGCAATGAGTCTGTTGTCAAGTCAGCCTTGAATATACAAGAAACACAAGTCGAAGATAATCAAAATACTAATTTCAAGCTCGTTCTCAGCAAGGTACACTACTGAAAAAAGCTTTATTCTGCATGATTTTGATGAATCAGAAATGACCTAAATTTTATGAACTGTTTTCTCTGTTATCTTACCTGGTGTCCTGTAATGATCCTCATGGTCATTTCTGTGTCTTGCCTTCTGTGTGTCGTTTAGAGCGTTTCTATAGAGACCCCAAGTCATTTATGACTTGCTGGGACTGACAGTTCGGTCACCTGGTCGTTCGTTTGGTCTTGGTGCGAGCTTTTGTGTTTTGGAGCTTATGAACCTTGAACGATCATTTTCGATCAAAAGTTCAAGAAGATGACATCGGAATCCAATTCTGACGAATCCATCAGCTCCGGAAGGGTCATTTTAGCTAGTAGCATGGTCGACATGACTCCCGAGGTTTTCAGTATGAGTCGGTGCGATTAGGCGTTTTAGCCTTTGAAATTTGGCCTAAGTTTGACTTTGGTCAACATTCTGAGTAAACGCGCTCAGATGAGAATTCCGTCAGCGTGGTTAGCTCTGGAATGTCGAGTTTGGTCTAGATTGACCCTTCTTTTGTGTCTGGAGGTTTTCAATATCTATCCGAGCCCTTTTGTGGGTTTTGACTTAAAATGGCTTTTGGAAGTGGGACCCACTTTTTATCGAAATGACCTCTGATGGAAATTTCGACTGCGCCGTTGAGTCTGGAATATCGAATTTGGTATGGTTGCATATCTCGTTTGCGTGCACGGGGTTCCGAACGAG
>NC_064287.1:50363027-50371356 GCF_019186545.1 Solanum stenotomum | reverse complement strand
AATGTGCTATAGTCCTTTTGCTTACTGTAATACCAATTCATGACACACACAGAAACATTAACGGCAGTTAAGGTGTCTTATATGTGTTAGGTTTGTTGTTATGTATTAGGATTTAGGATTGTTTATCGAGTTGTATCTTTAATGCCTTCTGTATAAACTGGAGTAGGATCATATCATTGTCTTCAAGTTGGGGTAACTCGGAGACTTGAGAATATAAACCTTGGGAGGTTTGTGTAGTTGTAGGAATTGGAGTTAATTACAGAGTTAGTAATCTTAAGTTGTTGTTGGCTCATTGTGTCGAGTAAAGTTTGGGCTAAATACAAGTCATGTTTTTTTTTACATCCTTATGAGTGGGGTGTTTTCCACGTAAAAGTGAAGTCTTCTTTATCTTTTGCACTTACTGTCTGTTAAGAAACACGTTAGGCAACTTGTTTCACTTGTAGGTACCTTTCAATTGCTATGTAAGCTTTGCACCGCTCTAACCACCCATCACATTCAAAATAATGTGCATATAATAGTAGAAATAACTCACAAGTTTATCTGTATATCTCCTAATATGACCACTGTTTTCTTGAGGAAAACAGTTCAGCTGATTGCTGCAATGGTTTGACCCAACAGATCAGTCCAAATTAAACATCTTGCATCATCTTGAAATTAATAGGAGTATTCAAGTGTATGTGAATATTTGTTATCGCCTCGTATATATACATTTGTCATTCTTTTTTATAGATTAAAAAAAGGAAAGTACATCACATAAATTGGGACACAGAAAATAGTATTTGGCGTAATACATAAAGAAGATCCTTAACTTAACTTCAAATTATAACTTTGACCTTTACTTTGATAGTGTACAAAGAGACACTTTAACTATCCAAAATTTAACCAAAAAAACACTTGAATATTTCAGGCAAAACGTGTGATATACAAATGTTGTGACGTGGATAAGTGAATCACTCCGTTGCTGCCAACTAACTAAAATAAATACACCTAGACTTTAAAAATAATAAAAATAAATTATAATATAAAATTAGGTGAAAGTGAAAACAAATTTATTTTTAGGAAAAAAAATTAGTACCTCTTCCCCTCTTTCTTCTCATAGTAAGTAGCAAATTACAACTACGAATTTTTGGAGGCAAAAAAATAAGCATAGAGTGCTAAAAATTATTAAGTAAATTGGTGCACTTAAACTGTTTGATAAATTGTCTAAATGAATTTTTCAGAGATTTTTGTCAAGTTTGAGTAGCAATCTGACACCTAATCAAAATGTAAGGAGTCTCTTAAGTGTGGATCAGAGTCATTGATTGAGAGTCTTCGGACTTAAATTATATGCTTACTTTTTATTTATTTTTCCATCTATATTATTATTGAATATGTTCTTCATTTGGTGTTTTTTGGTCATATTATTGTACACTTATTTGTAATTGTTGCATTTTGTTACTCATTACATACATGTTTCCTTAGAATTTTAGTCATTCTAACATATTTATTAAAAATCACATGGAACACACGTGTTCAGAAACTAGTATATACTCCCTCCATTCCATATTAAGTTAATTTTTGAGGTGTTTCACACCCTTTAAGAAAAGTAGATTAAGACATAAATTGAACCTAGTTTTCCATTTTTACCATTAATAATTATTGTCAAATTTATGACTAAAATAACTAAATATTAATTAATCACTAATTCTAATACTAACTAATGAAGGGTAAAATTGGAAGAACACTCTAAAAGTAGTCTTGAAAACTGAACAATTAAGTTAATTTGAAAAAAGAAAAATGTCTCAAAAATTAACTTAACATGGAATGGAGGGAGTATATAATTTGGGTGTGGTCCATGAGACCATGACCATATATATTTTGAAAGAAACTCCTTTGCAAATTCCAAATTGGAACGACGTTTCTACGGCCAATGTTGAAATACTATTCTTGTCCTGATTAGGAGACTTATTATTTCATATATAGATAAGTCCCTTTGAGAACTAGAGAGCTTAAGTTAAAGATTAAGATCCAATAATGCATACAAACATTTGTCTTTTTTCCACAGGGGACCATATTATATAAGTATATATAAAGTATATTTGTTTGTTGAACGAAGTCTTTCAACAAATTATATTTTATTAAGCCACCCCTTTGTTGGTACCATCTTGCATTAAGTAATTGTCTTTGTTTATATTAATATGATAATACATATAAGACGACACTTTGTGTTTAGGTAAAGCAATTAGTAAGTACAGTTTCCTCGAAAACGCTGACTTACATCAGTCTTTGAAAATAATTAGTTAGTTTGTTTTACTTATTTTTTTTGGTTTGTTTCAAAAAGAGGTATCTTTATTTATTTTTTTGTAACTCTTTAATTTTACTCGCTCTGTCTCTATTTACTTATTCATATTTCATCTTTTAGTTGTCTCTATCTACTTATCCATTTTAATAAATCAAGAAATGATTAAAAAAAAATTCCTATTATACCCTCATTTAAACTTCTTGAAAATTTCTAATAAGCTGTAATTCATCCTTTTTGAAACCAGACATACATTTATTATACATGGGGAGTTACATAATCCTTTAAGTTACCCATAAAGCATTTTGCTAATTTATGAGTAAAAGTTTTGAACAATTTTTTTACTCAAAAAAATGGATAGAAATAATCTTGAAGTTTCAACTAACTCCTACTAAAGTAAAAGGCTCACTTATATTGATTGAAGATCCAAAAATTATTGAAGTCAAAAATTTAAAAAGGAAAGATGAAGATCGAATAGAAGCATTAGAAGCATAGTGAAGATACAAAAAATTGTAAAAGTGTATGTTGTTTCCCTCCAATTTGTTTCACTTGAATTCAAAGAAATGACTGTAATTTTGAAGTAAAAAGTTGTCATAAATACAGTAAATAAACTTATGAACTTCTCAGAGCATTGATTAGTTATCTTGAGTGAATTTATTTTGGAATTGTAAATTGTACTATAAGAGTAAAATTGTAACTTTACTATGCTAATCATTATTACCTTAATATGTGTGTCATTTCTAAAGTGGACAACTAAATAGGAACAGAGGGAGTAATTTTATATCTAACATATTGTATAAAGAAACTATACAATACTCTGAGGTGAGGAAGTGAAGAAAGAAACTACAGTACTCTGTATTGCTCTTCTTTCCCAGTCCACAACAGTTTTAATTCTTGTGTAACAAGGATGTATTTCAACAATGAATTGTCTGATATGAAAGATATGGTCTCCTTAGCACGCTGCAAGATTCAAATAGTGTGGATATGAGCAACACCACTAATGGTTTCAAATACTTCAAGCCCATCAAGAAGTTATTGCCAAATGAAAGTAGTGTTTGTTGAAGTTGTATCAACTTAAAAGAATTAATTTAATATATATAAATCATGAGTGCATGTATAAGTACCCTTTATTTGATTTACTTATATGAGTCATTTAAATTGGAAATTTGGTAGAAAATATTAGTTGAATAATATGTATATTGTATTATAAAATATAATATGACAATAAGTCTACATCAATGTATTTTGTGTGAGCATGAAACACCATATAAAAAATAAATTCATATTTCAAATCAAGCCTTTTCAAATTCAAGTGCACCTAGATATCACCATCTCGACTTCTTCTTCCCCATGCAGTCCATCTACCATTTTTGAATCCATGTTTTTTATCTTTTAGTTTGTTGTTGCATCTCAAAATCCATAGACTTCTCAAAGGAAGATTATGATAGATAATGTAAGTGAAGAAACTAACATAAAAAAATTCTTTACCTTTTTAAATTTCGTATCAAATCAAAACCAAAAAAACAATTTAAAATGGGGGAGTACTTGGAAATCAAAGTACAATGATATTCCTAAACCACTAGAAATTAGAGCAAATCCTTACTATTAATAAATTGCAACTATTCATTTAAACGGTAATTGCTAAACCTAGTTGCCTTAAAGCTCAGAAATAAATCATGGGAAAATTACGTGGAAAAACAAATATATACTAGTTAATTAACTAATATAGCTATAGTTTGAATTAATTTTGGCTTGCAGCTTAATTTTAGCTATAATTACGTCTCATGTCCTCTTTTATACATATACAAATACATATTACACACACACATATATATAAATACAATTAGCCTCTCTCCACTCTCTGTCATTTCTTGCTCGCCTCTCTCCTCTCTCTCCCAATCTCGCTCGCCTCTCTCCTCCTTCCCCCAATTTTGCTCGCTAGATATACAAATACATATGTATATCAATTATATATATACAATTATCTGACAAATATATATATACAATTCGCCTCTCTCCACTCTCTGCCCTCTCTCACTCGCCTCTCTCCTCCCTCTCCCAATCTCGCTCACCAGATATACAAATACATATGTATACCAGCTACATATATACAATTATTTGACAGATACATATACAATTCACTTCTCTCCATTCTTTGCCCTCTCTCGCTCGCCTCTCTCCTCCCTCTAACATGTAGCTACGAATCGTAATTAACAAATTATAACTATGAAGCATAATTAAGTTTTTTTTGAGTGGCTGTATGCAAAAATTCCCCATAAATCATTTCGTTTGTATTATGGATTTTGGCAATAGGCCCAAATGACTCTGTATTTGTTTTTTCTCATTTATCAATAAGAAGTCTCTGATATTTTATTTTTTAAAAAAGAGATCAAAAACATTTATAGTTTTTTTTAAAAAAAAAACTTTGTTTGTCACTTTCTAATATTTATATTTTCTCCCAAAAAAATTGTTTGCTAAATTGATTGGACCATCTGAAAATTTTTATCCCACGCAAAAAAAACAGTTTATTATAAAAATTAAAAGGAATAAATCAATGGACACGGCCTCGATTTATAAGAGCGATTCTATCCATCGATATTGACCCAATTTTTTGCAGTGTTATATCATTTGTTATTGTTCTTATCTTGCATACTTATTCTTTCATAATTGTTCTTGTATTTTATTTTTTGGAGCATTACATTGTAGACAATAAAATTCACGTCGAGAAAACAATAATCAAGAACGGAAAATTATGCAACAATCGTTTTATTGATTTAAGTGTGAGTGTTTTAATCTCTATGATTCCTCTGAATTCGCCTTTTTAAATATAATTCAAGGGCTTTAAAGCTTGATCTTGAATCTTCGATAAATTTGAATTTTGAACTTTATCTTGATCTTGACTTTTGCTTGAATTCAAGGGCTTCGAGCTTGATCTTGAATTTGATGGTCTTGATCTTGATCATTCTTGAACTTGAATGCTTGAATTCTTAAACTTGTAGCTTTATAGAGAATTTTATGGCGTTTGTACCACAGATTTTCTCTAGCTTCTTGCTTAGAATTTTCTGTGTCTTTTCTGAATTATGAGGACCCCTATTTATAGTTTTAGAATAGAGGAGTTGCGATTGAAACAGGATTCCCTTCGGCCAATCAGATTTAAGTGACATGTAATATGGGCTTTATGGAGCTGGCTTGTCATCTTTGACACATGTCATGATCCTATTGGCTTCTTGTTTGACTTGGAATGCCACGGCATTTGCCACGTGACACTAAAAGAATGGGCCTCTAGGATAAGATGACATTGGGCTCATCTATTGTAACCCAAATCAATTAATTTTGACATTTATTGGACTTGAATTATTAGCCAAATTATATTAATCCATAATTTATTTGGGCTAGTATATTTATGAATTTAATATATTCCGAATCATTTTATAAATTTATATTTAATAAATTTTAAATGATTACATACATACGACAATTGAACTATTTAAACAATTATTGCCAGCTGTTACAATTATTTCACTGCCCATAAGTCATATCATCGGTAAGGGCTGAGCTATCGAATACAACATAATTCAATAATTTAATTTTAATTTCAATTATGATTATGTGTATATATTGAAAATTTATTTAGTTTGTATATATATATAATATATTCAAAATTCTATAAATTATTTTTTTTTTAAATTCATAAATTCCAAAGTTATCTCTGCTCTTTATCTCTCTGCCTTCCTTGAATACTTTTGAATATGCATAATGTTTAACCTGTCTTTTAACTTGGTCTCATTTTATATTTATGCCCTCTAATGTATGTGCAGTGGCGGAGCCACATTAGAGTTAGGGGGTTCATCCGAACTCCATTCGGTGAAAAATTATATTATTTATATATGGTTAAAATAATCTTTTAAGTATATATAGTAGATGTCGAACCCCCTTCGACTACTTCGTGTGTCTATTTTTTCAGATTTTGAACCCTCTTATTAAAAATTTTGATTCCGTCACTGTATATGTGTACAAGTAGATACGTAAACTTGTGTAATGTTTAACAAATAAACACATGAGTCCTACGTGACATAATACACGTAGGACGCAAATTACCATGTAAGATGCCATATAAGATGCATCTATTTATGTGTATTTAAAATTGAAGAATATGAACATGGATCGAGATTAAATTAAATGATATATTTATGTATAATGCCTTTCGAATAAGTCTTTTGCACTTTATCTTAGTGCGCCAGCAATGACTTTGTTTTTTTTTCGTTTGTATGGCCCAACTCCTTCAAAATATCTTACGCGTAGTGGAGAGACCTATTTCTTATCTTCTACTTCCTCTTTATGAATTTTTTTTCTTTTTAGCTTAAAGTTATACTCACATACATATTACTATTTATTCTAGATTAAAAGTTTCAAAATATAATTCCTTTTATTCTTAAATTTAGTGTCTGGTCTAACACTTTCACATAATTTGAAATTTGAGTAGTATACATTCTATTCACGGACCTCCATCATCAACAAATAATTGTTGGTTGTAAAATAATGAGATAATACATAAATATTTTTTTTAACGTGGCATCAGCGTATCTCACGTGGATTGTTAGGTTGGTCATGTGTCTACTAATTCAATTCAATTTTATACTAGTTTAATACTTGTAAGTTAACAGTGAGATGAGGAAGTGAAGAAAGAAACTATAATACTCTGTATTGTATACTCAATTGTTCTTCATTGCCAGTCCACAACAGTTCTAATTGTTGTGTCACAAGGATGTATTTCAACAATGAATTGTCTGATCTGAAAGATCGCCTCCTTCTGCATGCCAAAAAATACTCAGATGCGGTATGGGATCGAATAAATTTCTTTCTATGGAGTTAAAATTCCTTGATTGTTTTCTCCATTTGAAAAGCTTACCTTTTGCAAGTCAATCTGGTATGCTAAATGTCTCTCAGAAAATGATAGAAATTTGGAAGATTCAGTGTCCAGATTCATTTCCGTACATGGAGGTAATTTCGAAGACGAACGTGATTATAAAGACTATGTATGTTGATGAACTTCGTAGCTGCCCGAGTTATAATTCATATGATTCATTTGACAACTGGAAGGAGGTAATTTGGAAGACTAAGCAAGAATTCAAAGCTGAATACTCCTTTCCAAAAACATCACTTGCAGTCAACAAGCAAATGTATAGAGCCTCAATATAGACGTACTACTTGTTATACTCTTGCTTTAATTGAGGCTAGCCACAACGCAATGGTTGTGTGGTTGCATTTGCCAGTCTATGGCAACGGAAATCAAGACTTGGCTCCAACTGAAGTCAGTCGTTTGCTTTCTGATTTCATGGAAATGAAGATTAAGTCCATTCAGCCAGGCAACAGTATTTATATTTATGTCCTGCAAGCTTTGAAGTCAACCATATCACAAGCTCAACAGAAGCATGTAGCTGAGAGTGGCATTGTGGAGACTCCAACACACAGTCTGACGGTTGGTTTGAGTGATCAAATGGCTAACCTTCAGGAGATGCTCTGCCTATTGGAACATCACGAGTCAGCATAGTTATTTAGTCGTATTAAGTTTGAGCAGTCCCTATCCCTGTTTATTTAGGATTAAGTTTCACCAGTTATTGTCTAGTTAGGTTTTATTACTTCAGTTCGTTTAGGAGTCTTTCCGCTGTAATTCTATTTAAGCAACTTTCTGTCTTCATTAATAAATTATCGTCTTTTAACTTACACCCAGTCTTTATATGGTATCAGGGCTCTTCACGCTCTAACGAGAACGATCCAATTTTTTTTTCCTTCCTTCTCCTCACACAGATCAGCAACAATGACCAATCCCAATGGGAACAACAATGGCAATAATCCAACAGTTGTCAATGCTGATAACACAATGGGTAGTAACATAATCATTCAGTTCAATCCTGCTTCCCAACTACCCATTAAACTAAGCGGTGGTCACAACTTCGCCACCTGGAAAGCCCAATTTTCCATGCTTATGTATGGCTACAACCTCTTTGGCCATCTCGATGGGACCACTCCGGCCCCCAATCGCACGATTGC
>NC_064287.1:50336797-50362690 GCF_019186545.1 Solanum stenotomum | reverse complement strand
TCCAAGGATGAATGAAGAAATTGTGGGGTTTAAGGATGTCATAGAAAATTTAAGAAAAAAACTATTGAATGGAACCAAAGGGCAAGATGTCATATCAATTCACGGCATGCCAGGTCTAGGTAAGACGACTTTGGCCAATAGACTCTATTCTGACAGGTCAGTTGTTTCTCAATTTGATATTTGTGCACAATGTTGTGTGTCTCAAGTATATTCGTATAAGGAATTGTTATTGGCCTTGCTATGTGATGCTGTCGGTGAGGGTTCTGTGCGTAGAGAACTTCCTGACAATGAATTAGCTGATATGCTTCGCAAAACTTTGTTGCCCCGAAGGTACCTTATCCTTGTTGATGACGTGTGGGAAAATAGTGCTTGGGATGATTTAAGAGGTTGTTTTCCAGATGTCAATAACAGAAGCAGAATCATTCTAACAACAAGACATCATGAAGTTGCCAAATATGCTAGTGTTCATAGTGATCCCCTTCATCTTCGTATGTTTGACGAAGATGAAAGTTGGAAGTTGCTTGAAAAGAAAGTGTTTGGTGAACAAAGCTGTTCCCCTCTCCTAAAAAAAGTTGGGCTAAGAATAGCAAAAATGTGTGGACGACTCCCTCTTTCAATAGTTTTGGTGGCTGGTATTCTGTCAGAGATGGAAAAGGAAGTAGAATGTTGGGAACAAGTGGCCAACAATTTGGGTACCCACATTCACAATGACTCAAGAGCCATTGTAGACCAAAGTTATCATGTTTTACCCTGTCATCTTAAGTCTTGCTTCCTTTATTTTGGAGCATATTTGGAGGATAGAGTGATTGATATTTCAAGGTTAATAAGGTTATGGATATCAGAATCATTTATAAAAAGTTGTGAAGGCAGGAGCTTGGAGGATATAGCAGAAGGTTACTTGGAGAATCTTATTGGAAGAAATCTAGTAATGGTTACTCAGAGGGACGATTCAGATGATAAGGTCACAGCATGTCGCCTTCATGATGTACTACTCGACTTCTGCAAGGAAAGAGCAGCAGAGGAGAATTTTCTACTATGGATAAATAGGTAATATGATAAGTAATGGTACTTTCAATCAATCAAGTATTTCAAGCTATATTTGAAAATTAATGATATGATTTTGCTAATTGATATATTCACAGGGATCAGAGCACCAAAGCTGTTTACTCTCACAAGCAGCATGCTCACTTAGCCTTCACTGAAATGGATAAGCTTTTAGAATGGAGTGCATCGTGCTCACTTGTTGGCTCTGTACTTTTTAAGAATTCTGACCAACACTTTGGCCGTCGTTATCCCTTATCCTCTCATGATTTTGCAATTTCACACATTTTATTAAATTTCAAGTTTCTAAAAGTATTGGATTTGGAGCAACAGGTTGTTATTGATTTTATTCCAACTGAGCTTCCTTACTTGAGGTATTTATCTGCACACATTGATCAGAATTCAATTCCTTCAAGCATATCCAATCTTTGGAACCTTGAAACTCTTATACTAAAACGTGTGAGACCTTGCACGCTACTACTACCTAGTACAGTTTGGGATATGGTTAAATTGAGACATCTGCATATTCCTAACTTCAGCACAGAAAATGAAGAAGCATTACTCGAGAACTCTGCAAAACTTGATAATTTGGAAACCCTTTTCTCTCCATATTTCGCTTGTTTTGAGGATGCAGAATTGATGCTGAGAAAAACACCTAATCTTCGAAAACTGATATGTGAAGTCGAGTGCTTAGAATACCCCCATCAGTACTATGTGTTGAATTTTCCAATACGGCTTGAAATACTAAAGCTTTATCGATCAAAATTCTTTAAAACCATCCCCTTTTGCATCTCTGCACCAAATCTCAAATACTTGAAACTCTCTGGCTTTTACCTGGATTCTCAGTACTTATCAGAAACAGCTGATCATCTCAAGCACCTTGAGGTACTCATACTGTGCAACGTTGAATTTGGTGATCATAGGGAATGGAAAGTGAGCAATGGCAAGTTCCCTCATCTCAAAATCTTGAAACTAGAATTTGTGTCCTTCTTGAAATGGATTGTAGCTGATGATGCCTTTCCTAACCTTGAACAATTGGTTTTGCGTGAATGTCAAGATCTTATGGAGATCCCTTCTTGTTTCATGGACATCCTTTCTCTGCAGTACATCAAGGTAGAAAACTGCAATGAGTCGGTTGTCAAGGCAGCCATGAATATACAAGAAACACAAGTCGAAGATAATCAAAATACTAATTTCAAGCTGGTTCTCATCGAGGTACACTACTGAAAAAAGCTTTGTTCTGCATGATTTTGATGAATCAGAAATGGCCTAAATTTTATGAACTGTTTTCTCTGTTATCTTTAGCTGGTGGCCTCGTTTTACATTTGTGTTTTTTCTCTTGCAGAAAAAGACGTAAAAATTAAATTTATCTCATGATGAAGTTATATCCAAGGCATATAAAAGATTAGTTTTTCTTTCAGGTACTACTTTTTTTTTTCTTTCCTTTTTTTTGAGTACAAATAGATAGATTCATCTTTTTTGTCTTTTTGATATGAAAGGGATAGAATCAATTTCAACTGATATGAAAGAGAAGAAATTTACTGTGACCGGAGATGTGGATGCTGATGAAGTTCAATTAGTAGTGGACAAACTGAGAACGCGTGGCATGCCAGGGTTGTAGTCCCAACTTGTCAACACAAATGTGCTATACTCATTTTGCTTACTGTAATACCATTTCATGACACACACAAACATTAATTGTAGTAAAGTTTTTATGGATCAGTAAATCTGAGTTCAACCCATTGTAATCCGTTCAAATTCAACTCAAACAATGCCCATTGAGTTATTCTTTAACAGGGTATCCAGAGTTTGTAGCTGGAGCAATTTGGAATATCACATGTAATTTCATTATGAGTTATTTCGTTTAATAAAGATTCTGTAAAATGTCCAACGGCTGTTGCATTCATTGTAAACTAAATACATCTCACAATGTAACTATTTGAACAAATTTTTCATTTTAGTCCTTGAGGTTTGATGTAAGTCATTAGATTTTACGGATCCTGAAGTGAATGGTTTCCGCCTTTTCTATTTTCTTATGAGTTCACCAAAATGTTGTGATGCCACTCTGCTACATGTTAGAGAAATGAGAATGTTAGCACCCAAGAGTATGGCCTAGCGGTCAATCAATGAAGCAGGTGAAAACAACAAAAGTGAAAAATATTAAGAGATTTCTTCCCATCTATCTAAGTACCGCTAAACAGAGATACCTGAGACCTCTTTTGTTGGAAGAAGCAGGTACTCAGTAAAATGGTCGAGGTGAGCTCGATACCATCAATAACAGCCCACAAAAAAATTCAAGGCACACAATGTCCATATGCTTGGAACTAAAGAATTCAAGGCACACAATGTATTTCAGTAATCTTTTATCTCTGCCTGCAGTTGAATATACCAGATATCAGATCTGAGACAATGTTTAAAAAGGAAACTATTATTCGACCCTATTCCTTTCTCAAACCTCGAAACCAACACCAGTTATACAACATATATGCAGAACCCTTTAACTATATACTCTATACAAATTAAATGTGTAACTAAGCATTTGAATAAGGCAAAAATTGCAGTGGTACATACTCTATGACAAACATGTACTAACAGTATTGTCAATGTACCTTGCAATCTTTAACAGGCTTAGCTTCAAAACCTCCTTCCGGTCTCCTCTCAAGGTCATATGGCATGTAAGTACCAAGTATCCTATCCCATGTCACAAAGAAAGGTTGTGAATAGTTATACTTCATCCCATAAAGCTGGTGATGGATGTCATGGTAAGCGGAGTTATTTTTAAAGAAGATATGGAAGAGATTTCCGGGCAACCATAGTCCGCAGTGATCATCAACCGTCTTGATCGTAGCAAATGAGAAAAAGAAGATGGAGGTACGTGGTGATATGCCAGAGACAAGGAAAGCTAGAATCCCGCCAATTGTGTCAAGAATCAGACCCTCCAAAGGGTGGTTGTACAAAGCTTCAAAAGCATACGGAACAATTAGCCGGTGATGTTGAGCATGGATATGTTTGTACAAGAACTTGTTTTGGTGCATGTACCGATGCATAAAATATTGCCAAGTATCTAACATCAACATGGCAACAAATAACTGTCTGCCAAGAACAAAGATTGAAGTGTGTCGATCCCCACCAGATTCACCATCATCTCTTGTGACCTGCTCCATATTAGTAGATAATCAGACAACAAGAATTAGTAAAAATACAAACATAAAAATTGACATGATGTGGATGTTATTTCTTGTATTCAGGTTAGTCAAAAATACAGAAACAGAAAAAAGATGAAATAGACAGAATGATTTTTAATCCGAGTCCACAGAAACCACTGTGTTTCCTTAAGAAATTTAACCCCCTCATTGTACCCGAGGTTGCAGATTAATTCCTCCTAAGATAAAACGGATTAACCTGTTAAAGAAGTAGCGGTACCTCAAACTTCAATAACTTCAGCGAACGCAAGAACAACAACAAAAGCACACATAGACTCAGTCGATCGACAATTTTGTTAATGTAAGAAAATGTATGTAAAGAGGAAAGTGTTTGAAAAAACAAAAGACCTCTTATTTATAGCCATTTGCAGCAAGGAACGCGTCTGTTCAGACCCTTTTTTTTTCCAGAACATTGTGTCCTTTGGGAAAAGTAACGACTTTTCGGAAGGATTACCGTTTGGGAAAAGTAACGACTTTTTGGAAGGATTTCCGTTACACGTGAATTTCAAATAAATTCAGTTGCGCCAAATTAATTATGTTATTTAATTAACATTCTGAATTAATTTATAAGAGAAAGGAAATGATTTAACAAGATTGATTAAATAAATTTTGTCCAAAAATATTATCAATTAATCATTTGCCAAATCCAAATCCGAAGCCGAGCGAGCGACGATGACGGCGCGAGGGGGCACCTTCTTCTTAACCCTTTAAGAACTAAAGGAAGTGTTTCCTAATATAAGGACAACAATTTCCTTTTTTCTACAAATATGGTAAAAATGACTGTTGACACCCAATTTTGACCCTCCACAATATAAATTAATCATTTCGAGCTTCTCCAATTTCAAACGATTTAAAATTATTAGTTTTATAAAATTTCTAAAAAAAGAATAATAATAAAAATAAATAAATAAATAAATAATAATAATAATAATAATAATAATATAGTTTGCAAGTTATTTTAACTAGTTTCGTCTTATTTTATAATTTTTAGATAATATATATGTTTTACATAATTATGTATATAATTATTATATTTTATGAATATTCAAAAATCGTCTCAAAAAGAGTTTGTTTTATATTCAATTAAATTAATTTGGTTTAAAGTATAGGTTATTTATTTTATTAGTTTAATTATTCTTATTTTATATTATTTTGTCTTATTTAATTTTGTTGATTTGAAAAGCACATTTTATTTAAGTTACGTTATTTTAGTTATGGCCATAGTTTTAAAATAATTAGTTTTATAAAAGTAATAATAATAATATAGTTTGCAAGATATTTTAACTAGTTCTGTCTTATTTTATAATTTTTAGATAATATATATGTTTTACATAATTATGTATATAATTATTATATTTTATGAATATTCAAAAATCGTCTCAAAAAGAGTTTGTTTTATATTCAATTAAATTAATTTGGTTTAAAGTATAAGTTATTTATTTTATTAGTTTAATTATTCTTATTTTATATTATTTTGTCTTATTTAATTTTGTTGATTTGAAAAGCACATTTTATTTAAGTTACGTTATTTTAGTTATGGCCATAGTTTTAAAATAATTAGTTTTATAAAAGTAATAATAATAATATAGTTTGCAAGACTTTTAAATAGTTTGTCACTTTTCATAAATTTTAGATGGTGTATATGTTTTACATAATTATGTATATGATTAGTATATTTTATGATTATTCGAAAATCGTCAAAAAATAATAATTATATTTTAAATATTAGGGATGGTTATAGTTTTGAGTTAATAAGTTTTATGAAATTCAAAATACTTTCAAGTTATTTTTTTTAAAAGTAATTTTATCACTTTTTAATAATAAGTATGTATATTTTGCAATCACGCTATTTTATAAATATTTGAAAATTATCACAAAAGATTTTACATTTTAGTTAAATATTTTATTAATTTGCTTTAAGTTATAGCTATAATTTCGAGTTAATTAGTTTTGTAATTGAATTAATTAGTTTATAATTAAATTCATTATTATTTTTTATTATTATTATTATTTCGTTGAGATTAAGAAGCTCATTAATTAATTTATATTAACTCATCTTATTTAAATTTTAATCAAATTCACCGATTAAATTCAATTGGCTATAATTTTAATCAAATGAGTTAAATTGTCAATTCAAATTTAACCTCCCCCTTACTTCACACTAATCCATTTGTGATGAATTGACCTGGGCCCTATTTGTAAATTCTGGCGGCCCATCTCATTTTGTCCAATTCTTATTTCCATTCCCTTCCAGCCGGCCCAAATCCCATTAGCAGCCCACCAATTCAATTCCAGAAACCCATTCCAGCAAATACATACAGCATACCAAAACAATCCATTCTCTATACATAAACCCATTTCAATACCCACACCAACAATACAAACGAGTACCAAATACCAGACCCCTGTATGCATTTTTCTTCTTCTTCCGCGTCCACCAAAACCCAAAAATCCCACCAAATCCGGCGAGAAATCAGCGTGAAATGCAAACTCGTCACATCAATCGCATCTCCAAGCAGCGCCAACAGTGCTTGCCCATACTCTTCGTCTTCCTTTTTCTGCTTCAACAGTATGATTTGTTCAAAAAGCAGTACCAGATGGAGTAATCTCGGCGCTTCACTCATCCTGGCATCAAGATCAACGGATACAATTCTCAATCCGTTGAGAATTGGTACTATTCTAGTTGTTTCTGTCTTCCAAGATTTCGAATTTCAAAATTTGAAATTTATCCAATCCACCAAGTTTCCCCACTAAATCGTCCATTTTTTTTCCCCTATAAATAGTTCTATACCTTCAGTGATTAAGGAGGGGACAGAGGTTAAGAAATTCGGATTTTGAGGTCATATAAGAAAATAGCTTACAAAAGAACGACTCTCGGATTTTCTTAGCTCAGCTTTCATATTCGAAGTTTGTGGTAAAAGAATCGCCCTTTCAGGCTCGTTGCTATCCTAGTTTCGCTGCACTTTGAAAGGTAAATCTTATTTTGGTTCATGTCTTTTATTTTCTGATGTGTTGATATGTTGGATTCTTGGCCGTGTGAAGCATTTGAAATGTTAAAATTTTCAGATTGTGTTTTTTTTTTTACTTATTCCGGCTGCAAACCAGTAGCAAAGCTTTGCCTATTTTGAATGTTGACTGTTTGGTTGTTCGCTTGAAGTCTTGATGAGTCCGCTCGGTCTCGAGTTCATCCCTTCCCATGTCTGTTTTGGACTCTCTTTTCTTTTTGTCTTGGATCTTATTGATTCTGACTCTCACATATTCGTATTGATTTCATCTTCAAGAGGCTGTCTTGTTAAGCTTAGTTTCGAAATTTCGGATCGATCATAATCGCTTGCCATTGTAATTAGTTTCAACTTGTTAGGACTATCAAAACTACATGTGCCTGAACTTTACTTGAACTATGTATTTGATTTGTCTTCAAGAATATGCAATTTTATAAAATAAAATAAAAAAATTTACATCTACTCTTTTGTCTCTTTGCGTTATTAGGAACCTGCAAATGACCATTTGTTTTGTTTTTCATGAGTACATGTACGTGTCTTGAATTTTCTCTAGGCTTAGACTTTTGATAGTTTAGTGTTAGAATTCTATTTTTTCTATCCTAATTCTAAAGTCTTCCATGCTTAGTTTCTTAAGTAAGGTTAAAATTAAAATGGACCATAATTGTTTGTTTGATATATAGTTATTCATCTCTTTTATTTTGGCCATGGATGAAAATAGTGACTTTGTTCAATTATATATGCAAGCATGTGGTTAATGTTTCCTCAAATGAAAAATGTTCTTTCATTTCTTGAATATCATCACTGTTTATTGTTGATACATTAGAAGTGCTTATTACCCATCAAGTTGCAAAGTATTTGAATCCTTGATTTTCCACTAAAATTAGGATTAGCCTTTCTTCTTCCTTTATCATAAGTGATCCTATTTACCATGTGAATTTAATCATTGTATATGTGATTGGTTAAGTCACATGTATGTCCCTTTAAATTGGTATGTTAGATAAAGAAATCGCTATTATCGTACCTATCTGTGATGCACATGATTTTCATTTTTCATCTTTAAAGTCTTGATAGGTTGCGAACATATAAGTATTAGTTTAGTGCTGCAATGAGTTGTGCCCCCTTTTCCTTTTTTTTCTCTCTTTGATTTCCATATGTAAATGATGAAGTTTGGGGTGGATGTTTTGAGTTCACTATCGCATGTCAATTTACTCATCCTTGCTTCAATTCTCCTTTAATTACAAGTAGGATTGCCCATTAATTTAGAAGCCTTCCTGGTAGTTTGTTGTTTTCTTAAAGATGAATTGTGAATATTAAGAGTCATATCTAGCTAGATACACTAAAATGATAGTTTCACACCATAGCTTTCATGCCTTTGTGCAATTTTATTTAGCAATCAATTCATTTAGTTCACTGTTGACTTTCATGTACATCATTTAGTTAATATTATATTATATATTCATCTAGTTAAGAAGCTTTCTATATGGCCTAATTTTACTTTAATAAATTTAGGATTAGTATAGTTCTTTATCTTTAGATGTATGTTGAATATGTAGTCTCTATCGGTTGATGTTCAAGTTCATTGTGGTGCTTTATTGATTTTGCTTTATTTTATTTTATTTTCTCTCTGATCATTTGAAAAATATTGCATTAGTATAGAGTGGACATTTGAGGAGGACTATTTTGTCAACAATATTAATGCTCTTATTCATTCTGTAGGCCTTACTCCTTATTAAGACAGTGTTGTAGGTTCAATTCTTAAAATTGGTATATCCATGTTGGTTAGTCTATTTTACATTAATTAGATTAAGGATGAATTTTAGCATAGCGATAGATTCAAAATGAGTTGATGAAGCTTGGCATGTGGCTTTGATAGGGCACCACCATGCGACTTAGTTTTATTAAAGGATGTGTAGTGCGAATACTCGTTTTAGATAAATGTAGTAAATTTCTTTAAATTAGTTTGCTTGTTTAGTCAAATGATATCATGTTTTGTCTTGTATCTTAGATATTTACCTTCTTACATCCCATTGATTGCACATTTAATTATTGTTTATGACAATTCTAATTTCTTATCGTCCTTTTTATTGCATGTGAAATATGTCCGAGCCCTCATGGGCTTCCACCCTCTCGTTGCATTCGATGATTGGGCCATAGGGGCCCGATTTTTCTTTTCTTTAAGTCAGCCGGGTCATCTGAATAGGGCTGTACAGGAGTTGGAAATTGAATACAAGTCTCAGAAAGCTGAAAAAAGGCTGAGATACAGCTTGCATACATTTATATATATCGTTATACACTCATATACAGGTCGAAAAATATGAAAATACAGGTCTGAGGCGAAATATAGGCATTCGGAAGCAAGAAATATATAAAAAGGGCCGATATACATGCCGATATACACTGATATACATCAGTTGTATACCAAAAAGGGGAATTGTGTTAAACTCCAAAAAAGTAGCGAATTTGGCCCAAGAAAGGCCCAAATTCAATTTCTCCCTTACTCTTTCATTATTTAATTGCGATTACTTATTATTTGTTGTTTAACTCTAACTTTAGAATTTTTAATTAACTTAGTTGAATTCCCCAAAAGACGAACTATTTATCTGAATTGTTTTGTTTCTAACAAAACTTATTTTATCAACTCTTGTATTTTCATTTATAATCTTTAGTCAAAAAAAAAAATAAAAATTATTAGTTTAAAATAGTTTTTTCATAAACCAAAAATGACACAAATGAAAATCAACTAATTTAGTCTCGTTAAAATTTTTATTACTTGTCTCTAAATCAAATATTTCAATTAAGGTCACATTTTTCTTACATAAATTCACTCTTTGTTCAACTATTTTCTCAAAGTTAATATAATAGTGTAAATAAATAAATAAATACTTGCTTAGTTATTTTCTCAAAAAAGGTTAGTCAATTAATTCAAAATGATTTTTCATACTTTAATTTATTAAATTGATTTAATATATTCTGAAATGAACTAAATAAATTCTAATTAGTCTAGTTTTATTAATTTTCTAATCACTTGCACCTTAATTCAAATATTTTCATTTTAGGTCTCTTCCTCTAAAGAGATCAAAATAAAATGGTTCATTTCTTAGCTATTTTTCAAACTTAATCGAATAGTGTGAATTATTATATATTTTTTATGTTAAATTATTTTTTTCTAAAAATAGTCAAATACATTTTAGTCAAGTCGCAGGTCAACCGCATGTTAGCGGACACTTCGAATGCTTAAACCCTTCTCGAAGTGTAAATTGAACCCCGAACCTTCTTTGGTATCTTCAAATGATTTTTTCTGTTTAAATCTTTGAAAATTATAAGTTTTCTTAATTTCTTTAAAAAATTAAGTGGCGACTCTTTCTAAGTATTTCTCAAATTGTTTTTATACTTAGAACATTTCAAAAAGTGATTTTTCTATAGATAGGAAAATTGCGAAACAACAATGACCTTTCATTTGCACTTTTGCAATGACTTTTCATTTTTCCTCCAAAATTGGTTCCCCCACTTTCATTGGGTCTTCCACTTTCCATTTTCTCTTTTTATTTCTCATTCACACCTTGCTAAACCCAACAGTGGAACAAGAATATGAGAATCAGGTTCATGATTGGAACAAGATACTAAAAGTACACAAAACAAGTATGGGAAGTACAACTACTCATGGTATGTACTTAAGTTACTTATCAGAATTCAGAACATACGAAAGGTGTAGAACTTTTAACTCATTGATCGGAGATTAGTTGTATTCGGTATGAGCTAGCCCTCTCCTAATTAAACTCATCTATTTTCCTCTTGGGATCAGAAAATCTTACATTTCTGCTATCATAAATGATAAGGCAAGTGCTAATTTGTGGGTCCCAGAATCACAAGCCAACTTACCAAAGTGAAAGGGAACCAAAGCAGTGCATTAGTTGAGTCAAGACTCAAGAGACCCAACGAATGATCACCCATAAAGAGAAGTGCCAACAAATAAAATAAGTTTGAAGTAGAATTTTTAAGGGGGTAGATATGAGTTAGGCTTAACTTTGCAAATTAGGCTACAGCCTACACACATATCAACACAAGCCAAAGGAAAGACAAGACCACATTGTTTTCTTTTTATATCTCTTCTTTGCAGGTTAGAACAACGAATCTATCCCTCAACATATCCAAGCTCACATATTGCAGTTGAAAAGATCATCTCACAACTTACTTTAGTCTTTCTATAATTTGAAACATATGTGAAGTAGCACGCTAGAAAGCTTTATTGGGAGGTCTCAGTTAGGCTTCCTATTCTCAACTATTAAGCTACCATCAACTAACTTTGCAAGACAGATGTACATCAAGGAGAAGGTAGACACCAAAAAGGGAAAGATCATAACTTTGTGGGATCGTTTGTTTATGTAAGTTTTGTAGCTCTAAATATTCTGGAGTCTGGACAACTATAACTATATTTTTTGATCTATTAAGTCATTGAGTTTTTCTTTAACAGGGTATGCAGAGTTTGTAGCTGGAGCAATTTGGAACATCACATGTAATTTCTTTATGAGTTGTTTCTTTTAATAAAAATTCTGTAAACTTCCCAGCAGCTGGTGAATTCATTGTAATTTTAAATTAAACACATTTCAAACTATTCACTCAGTCCTTAATGTTTGTGACTCCTGAATTGAATGGTTTCACCCTTTTGTATTTTCTTATGAGTTATGCAACCCTTTTGCTTCTTATGAGTCCACCAAAATGCTGTAATGCCACTCTGTTAAGATCTTGCTTCTACATGATACATTGCTGCATCTTTATGTGGAAAATTCCCTTCAGAACGTTTTTGTTGGAATGTACGCGTCCACCAGTGTTCTTGGGACCAGGTCCCCGACATAATAAAGTGCAGAAAATGAATAACACAAAGTAAATCAGGCACAATGATTTACGTGGAAACCTCCTTGCTCAAGGGAGTAAAACCATGACCTGTCACACAGGACTTTTCAAACTGCTTCCACTAATCTTCTCCAAGCAAAAGTAAAAGCCAGTTTGCAAAATGAGATTAGCCTGCTAATCTCCATACTAAGCAATACCTCCTATCACTTAGACGAGCCAAAGCAGATTCAACACTACCCACTAAGCTATCACCCCTAGATAACTTAGACTTTGCTAAGTGGATATTCCACACCGCCCACTAAATCAACTAGCTCCTAGATGACTTAGAATTTGACTAAGCAGCAAAACAATGCTGCCTACTAAACCAGTTAAACTCAACTGATTTAGGCTTTTAGAAAGCGAAACAAATATTTGAATCCATTATAAACTAGGAACAGATTTACAATATATGCACGAAAGTATAACTCCTAAGACACACTCTGATGCTTGCAGCTTGATCAGTTCCTTGTTGTGCTTGCCGGAGAATACTTCTTGAAAGTGAGTCTTTGCAAGTGTTCTTGAGAATTTTCAAGTTGCAAAAACTAAAAAAACTCAAACTCAACAAAGACGCTTCAACACTTTATCAGGTCCCTTTGTTGAGCATGAGTATTGTTCTTCCTTGAAGATGGCCTTCTTTTAAAGCTTATGAATTTTCAAAGAAAATCCAAGTTTTTGTTTTGCCAAGTCTTGAGTTTATGTTTTGTTGGAAGAGACTATATCAAAATGAACATAAACTCCTTGGGACCGCCCATTGGCTGAGAGCCTGCCTCTCTAGAAGGACGTGCACCTACCACATCAGAAGTGACAGCTTTTCTGACAGCTGTCTTGTCGTCCTTTCACATCGCAATTTTGCAGGGACCAGGTCCCTTGCAAACTTTTTTGTGGGTTCTTGAAAAGGCTTGTTGGCTGACTTCCTTCTTAGGATGAATGAATTTAATATGGTGTTTGTCATGTAAAAAATATCAACTATAAAGAGTTATTACCCATTGGACAAACACCCTCGTCCATTCTGATTGGTGTAGTACACTGACGCCTCACCAACCTCTAACATGATAGCTTTACAGCTGTATCCCATAGAACTCTGCCTGGGACCAGGTCCCTGCATTTGTGAGACACTGAAGCATACAATCTCGTCCGCTCTTTCTATTGGTGTAGGACACTGCACTTTTCACCTACCACCTGACATGACAACTTTACAGCTGTACTCCATTTGTATCTGGACGAGATCACTCTGCCAGGGACCAGGTCCCTGCATTTGTGAGGATCATCAAAACACCTAGAATATAATAGTTTTGAAGGTCGAAGAACTGAAGTTTTAAGACATCAAACATTCTTGCAGGTATTACATATATGGTATATCATAGATTAAGTGTTAAAGAGATTGTAAGGTAACTTTGTTAGAGCAACAACAATATATTCAGTGTAATCTCAAAGGCCACAAGTGGGTTTGGAATGGTGTTGTCACATTTCTGCTCAAGTGAGAGTCTTCCCATTAAATAGGGATGTGATGTCATTCTATCTCTCTAAATACCCTTTTCCCAAAATACCACTTTCAGCCAATATGGTCACTCAACTTTGAATAGTTCACTTATAAAGTGACTCAACTTTGTTTTATAACACAAAAGCCACTCATATTTTATATGTTTGAATTTCCTCTATCTTTTTTAGGAGTACTAATTTTCTATACAAATTCTGATATCGTAAAAAAAATAATTAATTTTTTATTATGTCTTTATTATTATAATTTTTTAAACGCTAATTAAATATATTTATAAGAATTATGAAAAATGAAACATACAAAAGTTATGAATAATATTTAAGATTAGAAGTTACAAGTAAATGAAGAGATATGAGTTATAAATAATTGAAATGTACAATTTTATTACATTAAATGTATTAATAATTATGCATTGATTTTATTTGTAAAATAAATAAAGGAAATAAGGGGTGAAAATACAAAAAAAGAACAAAAAAATATAATCATCCGTGACTACATAAAAATTATAAATTCATTTCAAACAAAAAAGAATAGTGACAAACACAGATTGTTACACACGCAAAAAAAAGACATCATGAAATTAATATTTTATTTTCAATTACGTTTTTTCAAGTATAATAAAAATGAAATGGGATAATCATAAAAAAAAATTGTTATTGAAATGGGATAATTATATTAATTGTGCTTCATAACAAAAAAAAAAATAGAACAGTAAAAGATCAAATGATTAACATTGACAATACATGTAGCTAAATTATTTATACAAATCAAAATTAAAAAAAATCTAGGAAAAGTAGCTTAAGCTACTAATACAAGTTAAAGAAAAAAAGAAAGATCTAAAAAAATGATTTTTAATTATGCTTCAATTTTTTTTTCTTTTTACCATTCCTTTGCAAGTAAATTTGCCACCATATTTTGCTCCATATGTCAAACTCTTTATCATATGCAACCAATTGAATAAAAAAATATTATATGGATAAATAAAATATCATGTATCAATTAAAAAATAAAATACCAAAAGAAAAAAAAGAAATTTAAAGTATATGTAATATATTTGTATATTATTTTTTCAATAGTACTAACAATACTAAATAATTATCATTTATTGAAATCTAACAAATGATAAAAATAAACTACATTATATTTCAAAAGTTGAATATTAGAAAGAACAACTACATACTGATAACACATTATTAAGAATTACAAAGATATTTTTTTTTTTATACTTGCTTGGTGAATGATATATAACACATACATAAATAAAATATTAAGAAAGCATGTCCAAGTACATAAAGATAATAAAAACTTGAGAAAGAAATATATCTTACCTTCTTGTACTTCTTTTTTTTGTTACATGTTAGATAATTCACAAACAAATATGATGAAGAAGAGAAATGATAATTTTAAATGTAATCTTCATAAAACTAAATATGAATTTATACAGAAAAAATACAAACTTGAGAATGAAATATTTCTTACCTCATGTACTTTTTTTTTGTTACATGTTAGTTCATTCACAAATCAAATACTCCATCCGTGTCAAAAAGAATGACTTCATTTCCTTTGTAGTCAGTTTAAAAAAGAATGGCCTCTTTCTTTTTTTGGTAACATTTTAATTTTAGATTTCCATGTGGCATGTTTAAGTCCACAAGATTAAAGGACAATTTTGTACATTTGACATAACTTTAATTTAGGACCACAAGATTCAAAAGTCTTATTTATTTACTTAAACTCCGTGCCAAGTCAAATCAGGTCATTCTTTGTAAAACAGAGGAAGTATGAATTTATATAAACAAAATAGAGGAAATAAAAAAATAAAGATTTGAGAATGAAATATTTCTTACCTTCATATACTTCTTTTTTCTTACATGTTAGTTCATTCACAAACCAATATGATGAAGAAGAGAAAGGGTAATTTTGAATGTGAATCTTCATGAACTAAATATGAATTTTATAGGCAAAATAGAGGAATACCATAAGACATCATAAACTTACAAATTTAAGTTTGGAGGTATGGACATAAGAATTATGGGAGTTATAAATATTATTAAAAGTTAAAATTAAAGAGAGGTAAGTCGGGATAATAACTCCTTGTGAATAAATTAAAAAATACTTAAAATATAAGAAAATATTATCATTTTATGATTAGAAGTGAGACTAACAAATAAAAAAAGAATGTGAAGAGTTTTTGGTATAAATGTTCATCCATTAATACAATATTTATTTGTACTAAATTAAGTAATTACTTTCACAATATAATAATTTACAATACAATAATTAATTTAAATTTTTAAAAAATGCCAAAAAAAGGAGAAAAAAGATAAATGCAAATGGAGGTCATAGAGAGGTGTCACATCACCTTGTCTATGTTTCCCCTTTATTATATATATATATAGAGCCGTCAAAACGAGCTAGCCCAGCCCTACCCCGCCCAAGCCCTGCGGGCCAAAGAATTTGATGGGCTGGGGCCGGCCAACCCTTCATTTTTTTTTATGTCAAATCAATGTCACAAACAATAAATTGTTTCAATAATTCTAAATAAAAAATCTAGCAATAAATATTAAAAGAAAAAAATAATAATCTCTTAAGTAAATAATATCTAAAAAACAAAGGGATAAGGGTCTGAAAAATACCCCAACTTTGGTCGGATTTGTTGTTGCGATACTAAACTTTCATGAGAGCCTATTACCTCCCTAGACTATTTAATACCGTATTTTAAACATATATATTTGTCCACGTGGACATAAAAAATAATGCAAAATTATAAATAGTAATGTGTCCACGTGGGCACATATATACCTTTAAAATACACTATTAAATATTTCAGGGGGTAAAAAATACGGAATTAAATAGTCTAGAGAGGTAATAGGTCCTTATGAAAGTTTAGTATCGCAACAGCAAATCCGACTAAAGTTGGGGTAGACCCTTATTCCAAAAACAAACTAGTAAACTAAAGAATACTTCTGACTAAAACTTTAGTTAGCAATATATAATTACTTAAAGTATTTTGTTAAATGAAATCAAGAAAATTATTACATGCGTGAAAAATGTCCAATGTCGTAGCAGAAACGAGACGACAATAAAACTATAAGGGTAAAGAGACAAAGAGTTGTAGTTCAAGAATTTAGATATTAGGGTTTAGGGACTTAGGTTTTTAAGAGTAATGGCTTTAGAATTTATAAGGCTTTAGCCTTTTAAATCTTCACGTACTAGTAGTCTAGTAGTACTAATCTACTATAGCCGTATAGGTTAGAGGTTACATTTAAGTTTTCTAGTTTTTAATATTTATTTTAATTAAAATTAAATAATTTGGCCCAGGGGCAAACCCTGGCCCGGCCCCAATCAAGTCTCAAGGGCTAAGGGCCTAAAAGGGTTGGGCTTATAAGCCCTGGTTTTAAACGGGCTTGAAAAATCATATATCAACTCTGCCCCCATAATGGTTTGGGTCGGGCCTGCCCCATGGGCTAAGCCCTTTTTTACGGCTATATATATATATAGATAGATAGATAGATATGATATGGAGTTTATATCCTAAAAGATCACTGAACTATTAGAATTAATGTAGCAAAGTCATTAAACTTTGTTTTGTATCAAAAAAATCATTCAACTTAAGATTTTTATTTTCCAAAATCACTCAACCAAATTTTATCATTAAAAGTAAATCTAACATGATAAAATAAATTATTTTTGTATGTATTGAAGCATAAAATGCATAAATAAATAAAATTAAAGAAAATCCATTACACCTCTTCTCCCTTTCTTTCTCTATTTCCACAAAAATTCTCATAAAAAAAGGCCTTCGGAAGATTCGTTAATATTGTTCATGTTAAAATCTTCTTAAACAATGAATTGACATAAATGGACAACTAAATTTATTATAAGATAATATTAATAACCTTACAATTTAACTTTTGAATAAGAATTTAGGCCTATCAGAAGAATTGTTGGTAAAACTTGGAGTCAAAGATTTCATTTTAGCATATATGTTCATAAAATGTGTTTACTGTTATATTTTTTCTTTTTTCTTTTCATAATATTTAGGTAAATTAAACCTTCATACTTTGTAAGAAGAAATTCATTATTTAAGAAAAATAACATGAATAATCTGAAACAATTTTCGAGGGTCCTTTTGGTCAATAAATTAAAGAAACAGACAAAAAGAAGAAGCTCAACAACAGTTTATAAAAGAAACGGAGACATGAAATTTAACAAAAAATCTAAATTCCTACATTATAATTGCACAAAATAAACTGTAATTTTTTTTAGGGCACATAACGAAATCCCAAAAGAAAAGCACGATACCTTTTTAATCCAAGTAATTTTTCTCCAAGAAGAAGTGTAAATGATTTTTCTTTTAATTTTATTTATTTGTGGGTTTATGTTTCAATACATACAAAAATAATTTATTTTATCATGTTAGATTATTTTTTTTTTAATGATAAAATTTGACTGAGTGATTTTTGAAGATAAAAATCTTAAATTGAGTGATTTTATTGATATAAAACAAAGTTCAATGATTTTGTTACATCAATTTTAATAGTTGAGTAACCTTTTAAGATATTAACTCTATGATATGATTGAAAGAGATAACAAATAAGAAGCCTAACTAAAGTAGAAGAACTACAGTTTCTATAATAATAAAATAACATATGAGTGCTCAAATCTGTCGCAATATTTTCACGAAGGCCTCTCTATCTAAATATGAGAAAAATAATACTCTTTCCCTCCAACAATAATTGTCCACTATACTAAAAATAATTATCCAACAATACTTGTCTAATTTAGAAAATTAAGAGATAATTTATCTTTTGTATATATTTTACCCTTGTTATTAAACTATTTATTATCTAGCATATTCTCAAAGCATTAAATTTAATAAAGTTAAAAAATAATACAGTAATATTACCCTTATTATTTATTGTTTTTTAGGAAATGTGTCAAGTCAATAGTGGACAACTATTGTTGGATAGGGAGGAAATAACATTTGAAAAATGTAGGAGTTCAAGTAGTATAAGGGAATAGGAAAGTTTGGATGGAGCAATAAATATATTAAAAACAGTTTCATGTGGTCATCTGAAAAGGCTCTCCCACATTTATTTCTTTAAATTGTTTTTTGTCACTTCAGTTTTATTATTTAATGAATTTAGATTTACAATTGTTCACAAAACATACTTGCATGAAGGGTAAAAAAATCATTCAATTAAATATTTTATAACAATTTTATTTAGTGCAGGGGTAAAATCGTAATTCAACTTTAGATTGAAGTCTTCCCACTTTAATAATACTAATACGTTTAACCTCTATTACTGTATAAAATTTATATAGGTCTAACTCATGTATAGAAAACATTTGTAATATCAACTCAATTAACTTAAAAGGCAATAAAATATACATGTCATCATATGCATACAAAATGGAAAAGGTTAAACAAAATAATATATTAATTAGAATAAGAAAGAATACCCGATAAAAAAATTTACATAGAATTATAAGATAATGAAATACAAAAGTGTAGTGGAATAACATTTTATGTCCAATTTATAAAGGAAGAGTGCATCAAAAGTTGTGAGTGAATGCGAAAGTTATAGTGTAAAAAGGTAAATTTACGTGATTTGGTAGATGGATATGATTGTGTTGACCAAATGAATCAAAAAATTGTTAATAATTTTTATAGAACATAAAAAGTTATTATAGAAATGTATTGAAAAACTTAAAAGAAAAAAACATTTATTTCATAAGCAATAAAAGAGGAAATCAATTCAAATGAATATTAAATAATGTTGTCCTTTCATCTATGTGGCTATACAACTCCCATTTTTCCATTGGTTTGGTTTTACTTTTTTTATTTATCATATTTATATATGTATATTTATATTTTTATACTTAATGTCTTGATATAATATTTCCTTGAAAGACAAAAGAATTATTAAATCTCATTAAAAAGTGGAAAATGATAATTAGTTGTAAGTTGTAACATTTAATTATGTATTTGGTATAGTTTAATTGTCATTATTTATTTGATTTTAAAAGTAAGGTATTTATTCAATTAAAAAATTAGTGAAGGCATTTTCGTAATTTAACTTTAAACTCAAGACATTCCCACTTTTAATATATATATATATATATATATATATATATATATACTAGTCATGGGCACGTGCATTGCACGTGTGAGCCATGCTAAGTTGTGTCATTCTCTCTCGATAACCCAAAACAAATAACATGGTTGCATTTCTTAAAAAAATTAGCCGCTCTTCGATAACTCGAAACAAAAAGCACTCTGTATCAAAGGGTGTTTTGGTAGCAGGTGTGACAATATGTCAGTAGTTGCTCTGCTTTTTTGCAGCAATTGCTATATATTAGCACCCTTTTATGAAGAAATATAGAGATGCCAAAACCCCTCCAAAAAGAAAGGCAATTGTGATGTATTTAAGGGCATTTTCATTCCAGCAGCTGCACGAAGCCACCAACGGTCAGGCCAAGGAGCTTCTGGTGGTGTTTATAGCGGAATTGTCAAGTTAGAGGATGAAGAAGTTGAAGTTGCTGTGAAGAAATTAGGAAATGGAATTGAACAAGGTGATGATAAAGAATTTTTGGCAGAAGTAAGGGTGATAGGGCTAATACATTAGAAAATTCTGGTTCATTTGTTAGGCTTCTGCAATGAAAAAAAAAGTAACAGGCTTGTTGTTTATGAATTATTGAAAAATGGGGCTGTGTCAAATTTGATCTTTCGCGATGAACAAAGACCAAGCTGGAAGCTAAGAAGTGACATAAAACTTGACATTGCCAGAGGCCTGTTATACTTTCATGAAGAGTGCGAGAACCAGATCATTCATTGCCAATCTTTGCATAATAGTCTTTTGACTTGCTAAATGTTTCAAGATCATCTATAATCTCTTGCTTCTTGTTTGGATCCATAGCTAGAGTATCAAATGTTGACGGATGCTCAAATACTACTCCACTCCACAACCTCCCTCCCCTGTATCTATAACCACCTCCATCTCCCTTATTGTTTGTGTACAGCTTTCTCTGTCGCTCTTTCACAGATATCGCCTTTCCTTCATCCAACACATACTTCAAGTATGAATTTGTGATAAGGTCGCGATTCTTTTTGTGAAATTTTAGCTTGAAATACCTCTTCTCATCCTCCCTATAAAAAGATATTGTCTGTCTGTTGGCTGGTTTTTGGCCCGAAATCCACCAAACTTTCTCGCCTTTATATTCATCGGTTATCTCTTTATGATCATCCATGGTTAGGACAAGAGATTGACCATTCACCGCGTTGGCTTTGAGATGCTTAGCTTGTGTGCTCGAGCTCTTGCTTAGGTACCTTTCAATCGCTACGTAAGCTTTGCTCCTCTCAAACAACCCGTCAGTTTCAAGTTCATAAAAGATAATGTGCATATAAGGATAGAAATAGCTAACGAGTTTATCTGTATACCTCCTAATATGACCACGAAGTTCGTGAGGAAAGTAGTTCTGGTACATGGTCCAGATGAACATGATTGCTGCAATGGTTGGACCCAACTGAGTCCAAACATCTTGCATCATCTTGAAGTTAATTGGAGTATTCAAGTTTATGTGAATGTTTGTTATGGCCTTCCATATATATATATAGAGAGAGAGAGATAGAAATGACCAGAGAGGACGTGTAAAATGCCTTTAAGACAAGACAAAAAGACATTTTGTCATTCTTTTTTCAACATACTAAAAAGGCAAGTGTATCACATAATTGGGACACAGACCTCTAGACCTGATTTGAGATTCAACTCCCAGGTCTGAGGTCGGGTCGAATTTGGGTTGAAGTCAGATCACGATCTGGGTGTTAGGTCCTGGGTCAGGATTCGAGGTTGGATCCTAGGTCGAGTGTTAGGGTGGGGTTCTGGGTTGAGTGTTGGGGTGGGGTTCCAGGTATCACGTTGAGAGTCGAGGTCGGATCGGGGTCCAGAGTCAGGTGTCGCTTGTCGGGGTCGGATCCGGATCTTTGTTTATATTGATATAAATTATAATACATACTGTTTTATTTAAAAAGATAAAACGACGGGTTTTTAAGAGTCGCCACTTATTTTTTGAAGTAAAATTAAGAAAACTATCTTTCCCAAAAGATTAAAACAGTGAATCTAATGCAAAGATTACAATGGGGTTCGAGGTTCATATTAACATTTCGGGAAGGGTTTGAAAGCACCCGAAATACCCGCTAACACGCAGTTATTCGATAATTAACCATTTGGCAAGTTATTTTTAAAGAAAATAGGCATAATTGATTAAATAGAGAGAATAAGCAATTAAGACTTAAAATTATTTTTAGGAGGAGGGAAATATTAAAATATTATTAGGTAAAATTTTAAAGTGATTTAAGTAGGAAAATAAGCATGATTATTTAGTCTTTAGAAAATCCCGAAGTGACTATCTTTTGGGGAATTGATTAGGAAACCTTAAAATTAAATAAACACATAAAACACCCAATAGCAAATAAATGAGATAGGGAAAGAAGATTTGGGCCCAAGTCTGAATCTGTTCGCCTGGATCAGCACTTGGGCCTAATTTTGTTTTTGGGCCTTTGGCCCAATACTTGGTACCTGTCTTAGAAAATCTAATTTGTATCGGGTCTTAGGCCAAATTCCACCCATCATAGAATCTAACAAGATAATAACAAATAAGTGGACTTAGGCCCAAAAGTAACAAAATACAACTTCCGAAATTATGAGTGGGCCTTTGGCCCAAACTTTTCAATTTCCGATCTGCTGCATATTATTTCAACTCCGGGACCTGTTCGTCGATTTTTATGGCTGACTGACTCAATAGGAAATCAACTAGAATATGCGGGGGTGGGGTCCAAAATGGACTCGGATTATTGTCACATATAGCAAAAGATAAATGGAAAAATCACACCATATACACATTTAAGAGATAATATTACGAGTTTTAAACCTACTCTTAAAAAAATCTTACTTATAACAGTTTAATTACGGGTTATAACATATCAATTAAATTTAACTTTATTTAAAAATCAATTAAAATTTACTTTATTAAATGATTAATCTTATTATATTTTTATATTATTAATTATTTAATTATATTGATTGCAGTCCTTTTATATAATTAATAGGTGAGAGAAATAATATTAATGAGAGAGAATCAATTTGTAATTATCTATTACACCTTTTAAGGAATTTTTTAACTTATTTAAATAACTTTTATTTATTAATGACTATTGGGGCCTTTAATTTTTTTAAAATAAATAATTTTTCACCGTATATTTTAACATGTAATTTTCTCTCTTTAATCTATTTTTTTTGCTTTTCTTGATGTTTTTTTTATTTTAAATTTTGATATTGTTTTTTTTTAATCTGATTTTTTTAGAATTAAGAATTCTATATTTTGAAAATTTGATTTCGTTTTTTATTTTAATTAATCTAAAACTTGATTTCTTGAGAAAAAAAACCATTTTACTTAAGTTTTGAACTTGTTTTTGGTGTGTTTTTCTATATCAAAATACTGTTTTTTTGTTGAAATAAGTATATTTAATTCTGAAATTTGTTGATATATATAGATAATATGAGATCATAAAATCTTTAATAAGGATTTCTTAAGTTTTAGCTTAAATATGATAAAAAAAAATCACACTTGAATACGAAATATAAATTGAAGAGAGAGGAAAATATAGAACTTGTATTAATTATTGCAGTTTAGACTTTTAATTACATGCTTTGATTTTTGGGTGATGTATATTTCTTTTGCTACAATTTCTGACAACAATATATAATATGCATTGTTTTACAACCAAATTTATTCTTCCCGAATTTATATCCGTTGGTACTAATTTTATACATTTTTATTTTTTGTCTTTGTTCTAAAATTTCAAGTTAGATACCAAGTGTATATAAATTGGATAAAACATTAACTTGTTTTAGATTGTCTAATTTGGTTGAAATATCAGTTACATTTTATTTTTTTCATTTTCAAGTGGGATATATATTGGATACCAATTGAATACAACATTAACTTATTTAGGTTGTCTAATTTGATTGAAATCTCAACCACATGCTGATTTTTCAATTTTCCAATGGGATATCAATTTCAATACTAAATTTATACAAATTGGATACAATATTAACTAGTTCTACGTTGGCTATTTCAATTGAAATCCCAATTACATGTTTTTTTTCAATTTTACCACTAAGACATCAGTTGGATACCAAATGTATACCAATTTCATACTAAGATTTGATTTAATTTTTCTAGTCAATATCAATCACATACAAACATTACCTATTTTTTGAGTATACATTTGAAAAACACTGAATACACAAATGATTAACTAGCACACATAATAAATATTCTGAAATTATAATTCATTAACTTAAAAGACAAAATAAATAAAAACATGAGTTTGCCACAATAAAACAACCAAATCAAAATAAAAATAAATTATGTCTTTTATTCAAAAAGGTAATTTGAACATGTCTTCCTATTGTGTTCCTCCTGACGACATGTACTACACGTAATCTTAGATCTCTTGAATTTCATATAAGCAAACCATTTACAAGTTGTGGTCTCCCTACAGTTCTTTTTTAACCAGGCGACAATAATTTATGCTCCTACACTTTTTGAATTGCATATTTTTCTGTTTCATCATAAATTATTGTGTCAATATTATATCATACAAAAGTACAAATAACTTTTATACATATGTTATATCAATATACAAATTTCATACCATTTTTATGCTTACAAAATTCATACAAAAGTAAAAAATACATATGTTATTTTAAAACAATTTCATATGTTATTACAGAATACAAAAGTAAAAACATATATGTTATATCAGTATACAAATTTCATACAATTTTTATTCACACATTTCTTACCTATTTCATGTCAAAAGTTATCAATTATTCAAACCAGGATCATACCACTAGATTACCAAAATAATTCCAACTTAAAAATATTAATTGTCATTTCTTTAATAAACAGTATACCAAATTCATTACATTATTATTCTCAAAATTCATTACAATATAATGCCAAAAAAAATAATTCAATCAAACCAAAAATCGTACCAAAACATTATCGATTGTCATACATGCTTGGTAGTATAAGTATACAAATTACAAAGAAAAAATTATCTATTTTTTTAATCAAAAATATACCCAAAAAAATGCGTCAGACAAATAATGAACAAATTCAATGTTCATACCAAAATATAACATTATACATTTTTTTAAAAATGTCATAATTCAAATTATTATACACAGCAAAAAATATGAAATCAGTATACAAATTTCATATAATTATTATGCACATTTTTCATACTTATTTCATGCCAAAATTATACCTATTTCATGACATAAGTCGTCACTTTTTCACAGCAGAATCTAAGGCTGGCAAACGGACCGGTTTTTGTCCGGTCCGGTCCGGTTCCCGTACCGGTAAGATCGTTACTGGTTGAACCGGTAAGGAACCGGTCTTATAGGTACCGGAACCGGTACCGAAACGGAACCCGGACTTTTATCCGGTTGATCCGGTTCGGTAAGAACCGGTTCCGGTCCGGTTCAACGGTCAATTTATTTATTTATTTTTTTTTAAAATGTGAACGTTATAGAGCCGTTGGGCCCTTTTAGCCGTTGGGGTGGGGCCCAAAACGGCTCCAAACAGCCCTCCACCCCTCTCTACCCCTTAACACTATAAATATACTCATATTTTTTCATTTAAATCACAAATTCACAAACTATTTCATTAATATCTTATAAAATCTCTTAATTTTCAATCTCTCATAAATTCATAATTATTATTTTGTGATATTGACTTGGAGTTCGAATTTCGGAGATTTATTTGAAGTAAATCGGAAGCTTCAATTGGCATCTCTCAATTCCGGCTTTGGTTATACGTCTACTTTTACGTAGACGTTCGGTACATTCGTTCCAACTTTAATTTTTTATTTGTTTATTAATTAAGTTATTTTATTTTTTTGTTATATTATCTTTGCTTGTTTTTCATAATATTAATTATTTTAAACTTGAACATGAATTTTGAAAAATATAGTGGTAAAAGACCAATGTCGGAAAGAAAAAATAATAGGGGAGGAGGAAGTAGTTCTAATTCTAAAAATTTGCCACCTCCTAGATTTAGAATTAATACTAATGATTATACTCATGTTGATGAAACTTCTTTTACACGAGACTCACGACCTATTGAATTTAATTCCGAAAATGAAGTAGATCATGAAACTTTAAATAGATGTTTTACTAATTTTGAG
>NC_064287.1:50323928-50328572 GCF_019186545.1 Solanum stenotomum | reverse complement strand
ACTTACGGTCCGTAGGTCAGGTCACGGACCGTAGGTCGCGACCGTAGATCGACGCCCCATAACCCCAACTTCTGTCCCAATCGACGGTTGACCAGTACGGACCGTTGATCTATCTACGGTCCGTAGGTCAGTCCCGTAGATGGGGATCGACAGCCCAGAAACTCCTGCAAATCGATGGTGGATCAACCTCTAAAGGGTCATAGCTCTTAGAATCATAATCCCCTCAACATACAATAGGTTTCAACTTAAATATACGACCCAATCATGTCTCACAACGTACAATAAATTCAACAACACCACCAACAACCTCAACAACAACTAACAACTAACAACTTCAACACTTCAATAACAAACTCCCAATCTTTTCTCAAAGCAAGGAATAAACTTGGGGTGTGTGGGGGAAAGGATCAACCCACACGGAAAACTCACATACCTTGATAGGGATCACCCCCGACGAAATTCCACAATGGTCTTGACAAATCTCCTCTTTCTTCTCTTCTTCTTCTTCTCTTTCTTCTCTTCTTCAATCACAAGAACCCTAACTCTTTCTCTTACCAAAAATGGGACAAAAATGATCCAAAGATCATCCTAATACAACAATATGAGCTCAAAAGAATTGGCTAGGGAAAAGACTAAAATGCCCTTAATGGTTCCCGGACGGATCTCCTTGTCAACTGCCCAACTTTCAAAGGTCATAACTCCCTCATACGAACTCGGAATCGAGCAAACTCGGTGGCGTTGGAAAGGTCGTTCCACGAACTTTGGCTGTTCAAAGTTGGCCAAAATTTCACATTTTCCATACTTGGCCAAAATTTCCAAAACTTTAAATTCTTTCCAAAAAAATGAAAATTTCCAATTCTAAGCCTCTTCAATTATTTCGCACTGCCGGATGTTACAATTTTCTTTTAAAATAGTCTCTTATATTTAATCCAAGTCATTTAGAAATTTAATTTTCAACTATTTTAATATTAGTTTAAACTTTAATATAAAATTGAATTTTAAGATTTAAACTTTAAATTCAATATAAACTTTAAACTTTAAACTTTAAAGTCAATTTTAAACTTTAAATTCAATATAAAGTTATAAACTTTAAAACTTAAAGTCAATTTTAAACTTTAAAATTTAAAGTCAATTTTAAACTTTAAAGTTTAAAGTTTAAACTTAAATTCAATTGAAACTTTAAAGTAACTTTAAAGTTTAAAGTTTTGAATTGAAGTTTTTTAATAATATAATTTTATTAATTAATAATATAATATTATATAATAATTAAAGTTAATAAAAAAATAAGAAAAAATTACCGGTACAAAATGATCCGGTAAGAACCAGTTCCGGTCCGGTCCAAACCGGTTCCAATCCGGTAACTAAGGGACCGGACGGAACATTTGGACATTTCCGGTAAAACCGGTTCCGGTAAGACCCGGTTCCGGTAACGAAATCCGGTAACAAGGACCGGTTCCGGTAAAACCGGTCCTGTTGATCCGATCCTGTCCGTTTGCCAGCCTTAGCAGAATCATGTCACTACAATACCAAAATAATACCACTTTTAACTATTAATTGTCATTTATTAGACAAATAGTATACAAAATTTATTCAAATATAATTCTAAAATCGTACCAACATGATATAACCAATATACCAAATTCAAATAAATTTTATGTAATTTTTTAACCAGAAACATACAAAAAAAATGAATGTTCAAACAAAAATCTATACCAATTTCAAACAAATTTTATGTAATTTCAAAAGTGAATATTCATACCAAAAACGCCATAATTAAAACTATTATTCACAAACAAAATCTGAATAGTTTTTTTTCCAAAATCACAATTCATAATTTTTTTGAACGTTTGGTTTGTATTACAAAACAAATAAAAAATCGCAAAGAACAGTAACCTGAAAAATCCCATCTACCACCATGTTTTATTAATACTAATAAGAAGTCGTCTAGAAAATAAAAATTATTGAATAAAAACGAATATAAATTAGATGAGAGTGACAAGATTTTTGAGAAAAAATCGAAGAGAGAGAAACGTGGAAGAAAATGGTTGAAATCAGAATTTTTAATTAATTTTAACAAATTAGAGTGAAATAAGGAAACTAAATATTCTTAATTAGTTTGAATTTCCTTAATTTATGCTAATTAGTAATTATCTTCAATCAATTCAAATTTAATTAACACACTTATTTCTGTTTTTTTACCTTTTTTATTTTCAAAAACGAATTATTTTATTTTTTTTCAATTTTTTTTTTTACAATTATTTGCCATAAGAGCAAAAAAGGAAAACAAAAACTCTATGGAGATAAAATAAAATGTGCCAGTGGCATGTTCATCACCATCCATATGGCACCAAAACAAAGTGAATGATTATTCTACATAGTCACGATAATAAATACAAAGACAAGGCTTAATTACTCATTCAACACATAAGCTAATTAATTAAAAGAGACAAACCTATAATCAAACTAATAGCTATTTAAAATTATGACCAACACAAATCACATATACAATAATTAAATTTACATGGCAAATAGTAATACTATGATAAAGAAGAAAGAAAATTCATAAATGTTACTCCTAATTTTAATGTAAAACAAGAATTCAAACTCTTTGCAACTTAATGGGTATTTAATATACCAACAATTAGCTAACTGAAGAGTTATGAAAAGAAAACAGTAAGCAGGCAAAACATCAAAGCTAGATATGAACAAGTTTTTAAACCAACTTGAGCAAAGAAACAAATCAGTGAACAAATATGAACTTAGGTGAGACTTTCAACAACATTTTCGAGACATAACTAGAGTAAAGTTGCATACATAAACTCTATTTTTTGCAGTAAATGACTAAATAAAAAGATAGAAGCATATTAAAACATGGACTTAACTAAACAGATTTATCATGTAAGGAAAAGAAATGCCCCTTTCTTAAAAGTTTAGATTTTTTAGAAGAGACATAGAAACACATAAAGCTCGAACACACTTACAGTAAATCCCATTATCATACTAATTTAACTATGAACATGACACTCTAGACTAGTCTATATGTTAACCCCAAGAACAATCAAGCACATATCATATAATATAAGATTTAAAACGAGTCCAACGAGCATATTTATACTAATATTTGAGTCATACGCAAATCAAATTAAGACTAAAATAAGCTAGTTGACAACTAAAGAAATCATTCGAGATACTAGACTACTCAAACAGAATTATAGCAAACACATAGCACTCAATATCGAGATAGAAACAAAACAATGAAAAAAAATTAAAAAATAGTAATATTGAATCAACACACATAAATACAACTATAAGATAGGGAACTAAACAAACTAGATTAAAACGATAAAGGATTTACCTTCTTTGGAGCAGGAATTGGAACGGACGAGCTTGAGAGCGATTCCACCACCTTGAATCGATTCCGATGAGCTTCAGTGAGCAGAGAACGAGAAAGAAAACCTAAAACTCTAAGACTTCAAGTCACTGTAGTATCGTTTTTCCTATTCCGTATGTGTTTCTATGTATGTATATGTTCCTTATGACCTTTATTACTCTGTTTTCTTTTGTCCCTCCAACGTATATTATTTCCAACCTTCTTCCAACCCCTAACCAAGTGAGAAGAGGGGGAATTTAAAGGAAAAATCTAGGATTTGGAATTGGGGGAAAAGGACGTGGGTATAATCGGATAAGAACAAAAGCCAATTTTTGAATTCTATCCCCAACAGCAGGATATTTCAACGATTGGAATCAAGGTGTACGATCTTGATTCATTCCGTATCCTTGAGGAGCTACGCGGCATCATCTCGCGACTTTCTGCTGGAGTTGTACGAGTGCAGGGAGATGCGGCCAAAAGCTGAATCGGACAGAAAGAGGAGAAAGAGACGTGAGAGCGTGAACTCGCCGTGACGATTTCTGTGTGCTGCTGTGAGTGTCGTTTCTGGAGTTTCTTCCGTGCATTCGCGTGAGGAAAAATGAGGCGTGTAGGGGTCGTCTTGGCGTCATTCACGCGTTGCTGTTGCTGTTGCTGTTGCTGTTACGCCGTGTTGTACTGCTGCTTCTTTCGTTGGAATCAGAAGGGAAGAGGGGTTGGGTCGGGTACTGTTTGTATTGTTGCTGCTGGTGGGCCTTTTGGAATTGGGTTTAAAGAAGGGAAAACTACATAAATCCCACTAGTTTAGGACCTAATTACTAGAATTCAAGATAGTTTTGATAATTACATCATATACCATATTTTGTCAGTCAGATACATGTATCATTACTCGCGAGATACATGTATCCGACGATTTGAATTAAAGAGATACATATTTTAATAATATTGAATAACCTATTTCCTTAAATAAATGAGTAATTTAGGCTTAATTAATAATTCTAACTGATTTGCAGATTCATTAACATATTAATTCTAACAAATCTTCCTAAAATAACGAAATCCTAAAACCACAAGAGTTCTCTAATTGAAAACTTCATCTTCTTGGCAACATGTTTGAAAATTGTGGACTACCATGGGTGATGAGAGCAAGCTTGATCTTTTCTTAATCTCAAATGCTAGAAGAGACATTCTTGAATCTCAGAGTTAGGCTCAGTGCCTATGAAATTCGTTTTTGAATTTCTGTGATTGAAAGGAACAGGAGAGAAAAGCCTGGTGGA
>NC_064287.1:50261551-50322577 GCF_019186545.1 Solanum stenotomum | reverse complement strand
TTCCCATAATTAACTTTATAACTAAAAATTACTTATTTAAAGACATATCAGATCATATTCTTTATCAGTTTAACAAAAATTGTGATATATACATCATACTCAATTTTCTTGTTGTCTCCATATTTCTTATTCTGGCGTCGTAAAGGTATTAATAATTTTTTTTGTTAATTCAAGTTATTGTATGTAAGCAAATTGTTGAATTTGTGAATGAAGGTTAAGTATTTCGATTTTGAATAGGTGAACTACATGGCAATAGATACACTAGTTGTTAAACAAAAAATGAATACACCAATATATAATACAATGAATACATTGTTGTTAAACACAAAAATGAATATGTTGGATACAACTATACTTGTATTCCCTAATCAACTTTTTATCTTAGATATAATACTTATCTATCTAGATATAACGGTATTCGCAAATCAACATTTCAACTCGTGCTTATATAACAATACAAGTATCTATGTATATAAATATGGATACATTTCATCACTGTTGTTAAGCAAAAATATGGATACATTAGACAAACGAGCAAAAAAGATATAATTTGTGGGTATCAAACTGTACAAGTATGGATATACATTAGACAAACGAACAAAAAAGATACAATTTGTGGGTATCAAACTGTATAAGTATTCTTCTAAATAAAATTTTGAAAAGGCCAACAATATAGTATTGATGTATCCAACTATACTTGAATTCCCTAATTAAATTTGACAGCGTACTTATGTATTCAAATATAATTGTATTCACAGATCAACAATTCAACTTGTGGTTATATAATAATACAAATGTCTATGTATATAAGTATTCTACTATATACAAATTGACAATGAGAGAACCCTCAATCTCTTTTTTGTTCATGTTCTCCTTGTAATCATTTTTTAACAACTATATACATACGAAATCAAATTTTCTAACAATTTCAATATAAGAGGACAATCCATAATGACAATGGCACACAATACATGTGTTAAAATATATAAGTAAATGACATTAAACTAAAAAAAAAAAAAAACATACAAATCTCAATTTCATTAATTTTTCTCTTGTTCCTACTTTTTCACACCCACTTGAATCAATATTGTTGACTTTTCTCCTTTTTTCAAGATTAGTTTTCACTTCTGAACCTTTTTTCCTCTTTACTAATTTTGCATCTTCGATTTCTTCAAGCAGATTTAAGGGTATATATGGTCATTAACCTTTTTTGTTCTTCTTTCGTTCTCCATTGCAGCAATAGAGCCTGAAATTTTGGCTTGTTGTTGAATAATACACAAATCAAAAGAAGGCATTTCATCCAACAACTTGTCAAATAAATGTATACCTCTCATAACCCTCCTCAGAGTATCAATTTCAGCCATTGAAATGGATAAACAAATTCTTGAATCAAAACCCTATGAAAATAGAAGAAAGTGTAGATGTGTAGATATATAATGCTCATAAAAACGAGACAAATATGCAATTAGAAAATACATGATGGATACAAAATCACAAAAATCGCTCCTGCAGTGATGTAAAGGATCTTGAATTTGAATGAATTTGGGAGAAAAAATCAGAAAATATGTCATGTATGAATATTGATGAAAGAGAAAAATTTGATGATGGTAAACATGGGAAAAGATCACAAATGTGCCTGCCATAATTAATTAGGCATTCAATAATTACTTTCCTATTTAATATTTTTTTATTATATTAAATATATATATATAAAAAATATTTATTTGTATACAATTAACTTTGCTATTTATAGTCTAATTATATCCATATAACATGAAAAAAAAAATATAGCTATTTTTCTTGAATATATATGGATGTTTGCCATATTCTGAAGTTTTTCCTAAAATTGGCTAAAATTGCCATAATAGCCAATTGAATTTCAATTAGAATTTAGTCGGTGCATTTGATCAACACTTAAAAAAAGATGAATTTTCATAAATTAATTAAGTAGCTTCTTAATCTTAACGAAATAAAATAATTAACTTAATAAACTAATGACTCAAAATATAAACTACTAATTTAGGCAAAATTAATTTAATAAAATATTTGAGTAAAACTAAAACCTTTTTTAAATGATTTTCGAATAATCATAAAATATACTAATTATATACATAATTATGTAAAACATATATATTATCTAAAATTATAAAAAGTGACAAAACTAGTTAAAATAACTTGCAAACTATATTATTATTATTTTGAAATTTTATAAAACTAATTATTTTAAATCGTTTGAAATTGAAAAAACTCGAAATGATTAATTTATATTGTGGAGGTCCAAAATTGGGTGTCAACACATATAAGACGACACTTTGTGTTTAGGTAAAGCAATTAGTAAGTAAAGTTTCCTGGAAAATGCACTCTCATCAATGTGTTAAGTATCTTGACTTACAATGGTCATACATAGTTGCAGTTCAAACACCATTCGTCTAAATATTATATTATGTATATAAATTATTATGCAAAGTATATTGATTAAAAATTATTTTTCATACATATATATCAAATCTTGAGGACCCTTAACAAAATTTTTGATTTTGCAACTAACTGTCACTATTATTAACAATTTCCTGGAAGTTGCTTAGGTAAAACACTGTCATGACTCATGAAGTAAAAATATCTTGACTTATATAATATTGGTCTTTATGAACTATATATACGTAATCAAAGACTCAATGAAAAGAAATATCAGACATCATGGCATGCGCCATGCATACTACACCCTCCGCTCCATTTTATGTGACACTTTTCGAATTTTAAGATTCAAACGAATTTATCTTTGACCGTAAGTTTTTCATAGATCCTTTAAACATTTTGAGTTATCAATTATAGTGACTTATAGTACTTTTTATGTAGTTTACAAATATATAAATTTCATTTCAAGAAATTTGAAAATTTCATGCACAAAATCCCGGTCAAACTTAAATTGTTTGACTCTTGAAAAACGAAAAGTGTCACATAAATTGAGACGGAAGGAGTATTTAATAGGTAAGGTAACTGTCATGAAAATAAAAGTATAATAGATAAGCGTGTCATTTATCTTAGCCTCAGTTAGCATTTACGATCTTTAATTTTGATACGATGTGCACAAGTAGTCCCTTAAATTATTCATTTTGAAAAGTTGAACTTTGTATAGATGGACCAGACTCGTTTATGGTTGTTTTATTGAGCACCACACATATCACAATTGAACTTTCCAAACAATTATTGTCAGCAATCAACTTTCCACACATATACATTCTACTCATGGAGCTAAATAATTGTTGGTTGTAATTGACGCAGTAAAATAATGGGATAATACATAAACGTGTGTGGCATAATATAAATGGTCGTCATGTAGGACGAGTGTATCTCACAGGATTTTGTCGTGTGTGTCTGCTAATTCAATTTTATACTAGTTTAAGTCTCTACTTATACACACCTTAAGTTGGAGGGAATTTAACAGTGGAATAGTAAGTGAACTACAAGGTGAGGAAGTGAAGAAAGAAACCATAATACTATGTATTGTATGTCAATTGCTCTTCTTTCCCAGTCCACAATAATTTTAATTCTTGTGTCAACATTTAACCTAATATTAATTAATTTATTTAGATTTGTCATAGTGAAATTATTTTTCCATGTGGAGTGTCACGTGATAGAATTTCAAAACAAAAGAGATAGGGCAATACACACAACATCATAAATTAGTTGAGAGGTGTTTCGGTAACTATGGTGTGATAGTTCAAGGATGAAACTCACCCTCTTAATAATTCAGATATGAAACTCAAAAAATTAAATAATTTAGGTGTATTTTTGACCCTTAACTCTTTCGTTAATAAAGGGGAAAATAAGCCCTATTATTGTTCGTCAAGGATAGACAAATGAAAATTTTCGTTTCCCGCCATTCCAAGACCAAATTAGTCACATTTTGGAAAGTTGAACTTTGTATAGATGGATCAAACTCGATTAGGGTTGTTGGATGGGACGGGGAAGTGGATCGGGTCGGGTTAAGATAGAGGAAATGGAAGGGGGGGCTCACAACCCAATTTAGGGTTCGGAGATGGCACCGGTGCCTTTTCTATACTCAAACCTTCCAGTCTTGCCCCCCTACCTTTGGGAGTGGAGTCATGAGGTGGAGGTGAATCTTTTTTGGCGTATAATTACTTTGTACATACAAAATTAAAATTATTTTTATGTATATATAGTAATTGTTATTTGCCCTATTCAAAGGTTTACATCCCCATAATTTCATTAGGTCATTCTTTTATCTTAAATCCGATGAATGAATTGAATAAATTGGTGGACGGCCTCGATTTATATATTTAAGTATTTTATTTTTAAAAAACATCTTAAATTAAATAAGTTTTAAAAATATTCATAATTACCGACAACAGGTCAATTTTTAAGTTTCTGCATTGTTTTTAATTTTAATTTTGTAGAAAATCGACGGATGATATTGATTAGTTGATCGATTTTTTGCCCAAAAATTAAAAAAAAAGGCAGAAACGTGCAATTTATGTATCTCACTTGTCAAATGTAATTAATTGCAATTCAATATTTAGTTGTAAACCAACACTAATTGTTGCAAAAATCAACTTTAACCGAGCTATAATATCTGTAACAAACTGACTAAATACATACTAAATATCCATCAAACAATCTAAAAGGTCTACCAAAGTTCATTCATTTACAAAACATTCAATTACCAAATAGTATAAAATTATCAAGTCAATAATATTCCTAATTAAGGTATCTAGGCAACAGTTAAATAAACCGATGGACAGTATTGGGTTTTTAATTTATTTTTTTTTAAAAAGCTGACGTTGTTCGTCACTTTCTAATATTTATATTTTCTCCCAAAAAAAATCGTTTGCAAAATTTATGGACCTATCTCAAAAATTTTATCCCACGCAAAAAATCGAGAGATGTCCCTCAGTTTATTATAAAAATATTTTTTAAAAAAAAAACAGAAAGGAATAATGGATGGACTTTTGACCCAATCTTGCAGTACTTATCCTTTCATAATTGTTCTTGGAATTTTAGTTTTTATGGAGCACCACATATCACAATTGAACTATTCAAACAATTATTGCCAGCTGTTACAATTATTTCAATGCCCATGAGTCATATCATCGATAGGGGCTGAGCTAAAACCTACGGATTCGACATAATTCAATAATTTTAATTTTAATTTTAATTATGTGTATATATCAAAAATTTATTTAGTTTGTATAAATACAGTAATATATTTGGAATTCAATAAATTAAATTAACTTTTTAAAAATTTATAAATTCTAAAGTTATCTTTGCACTTTTCCTGTCTGCCTTCCTCAAATACTTTTGAATATGCATAATGCTTAACATGTCTTTTAACTTGGTCTTATTTTATATTTATGTCATTCAATTTGTGTGACAAGTAGACATGTAAATTTGTATAGCGTTAAACAAGTAAACACAGGAGTCCAAGTGACATAATACACACAGGGCAATATACTGGAAGCAAATTATCATGTAAGATGTCATGTAGAAAATGTATGCTTATTTATTTAATTTTATACAAGTTTAAGTGTCTATTTATGTGCAATCAAAATTGGAGAACATAAATGTAAATCGAGATCAAGTTAAAAGGATATATTGTACAATACCTTTTGAATAATTCTTTGGCACTTTATCTTAGTGTACCAGCAATGACTTTGTTTTTTTGTTAGTATTGCCCAACTCTTTCAAAATATCTTACGCGTAGGGGAGAGAGCTATTTATTATCTTTTTTACTCCCTCTTTATGAAACTTTTTCTATAGCTAGTTCTCACTGGTTCTTATTTTCTTCATGTTTGTTAATTAATAGAGATTCACAATAGGATTGGTAAGGTAATAAGTAAGTGCATTATTCTCTCTTTTCCGTTTTCTCCTTAATATTATGCTTTTAATGGTAACAGAAAAATTCTTAAAATTTATGTTTATATAATAATATTTCTTTACAATTTTGTACGTTATTTTTTAAAGTTAATAAACGGTAACTTTTAAAACTATTTTACATAACTGTTTTTTTCCAACAGGGGACCATATATATATAAGTTACCTAATCAAAGACTCAATGTACAAATCTCTAAAGTAAATTTGTATTTTTATATACAGTCTCTTTGAAAGCCCAATTTGTATAAATTATTTAAATACAGCGAGATATACAAAGGGAAATTAGCATAGCAACTGAAACTATAGATATAGAACGTAATTAGGCAATGACTTTGTTTTTTGTTTGTCTGCCTCACACTTTATTTGACTTCCTTCCTTGAATACTTTGAATATTCTAAGTACGCCAGCAATAAAGTGAAGAAAGAATTAAACTATAATACTCTGTATTGCTCTTCTTCCATAATAGTGTCACAAGGATGAATTTCAACAATGAATTGTCTGATCTGAGAGTCCCGAAATACTCGGATGTTCCAAGGGATCGAATAGATTTCTTTATATGGGAGTTAAAATTCCTTAATTGTTTTCTCCATTTGCAGAGATTCACTTTTGCAAGGGAATGTGGTATGCTAGATATCTCACAGAAAATGCTAGAAATTTGCAAGAGGTTGTGTGCATCACGTCCACATAATGCATTTGCATACTGGAAGGAGGTAATTTGCAAGAGGCTGTGCGCTATTATCATCCGGCCAGATGATGGATTTGCATACTGGAAGAAAGTAATTTGGAAGACTAAGCAAGAATTCAAAGCCAGGGCCGTCTTAACCCCTAGGCCACTAAAGCCATCGCTTGGGGCCCCATATTTTTTGGGGCCCCCATTTTTAAAAAACAATTACTTATATATATTATTTTTTTAAAAAAAAAAATTATATGTACCATGAGTGCTATGATTTCTACTAAAGAAATTGCATATGACATGAATATAAATATGATTTTCGTAAGAAACAATTTGATGAAAATATGGATAACGAAATCACTAAGTTCCTTGAAGAATCTTTAGAGTTGATCATTATGTTATATATGTAGAGTAGATCAAACTGTTTTTTTCAATTTAAAATAAATTTGAACCAATTGAAGCATATAAAAATACTTTTGATTTCTTATTTAGTGGTAAAATATTGAGATTACTTGATGATGAAATTTAAAAAAATATATTGTCTTAACCTTGAACTTTCTTTAACACATACTAGTTATTTTGAATTGATGGTTTAGATTTATTTTTTGAAGTAAAAGTGTTAAAGATAAATAATACAAGTAGAAGATAATGTTGTAATGAAAATACTCAATCAAATAAAAGATTTGATTCTTTTCCAAATACACATATTGTGTTAACTGTTCTTATAACCGTTGCCTCAACCAAATTTTTCTTTGTTCGAAATTAAAATTGATTAAATCTTCTTTAAGATCAACAATGTCTCAAGATAGATTGAATGAATTAGCTATATTATCATTTGAAAAGGAATTATTAAAACAAATTGATTATAAAACAATACTTAATGACTTTGCATCTGAAATAGCTAGAAAAGTATATTTTAAATAAAAGTACATATGATGAAAAAAAATAATTAGGGCCCCTCTCTTAAGTTTCGCTTTAGGCCCCCAATGTTGTTGAGTCGGCCCTGTTCAGAGCTAAATACTCCTTTCCAAAAACACTACTTGCAAACAACAAGGTAGATGATGATGATATTACTAATCCCAAATTTGTGATGGAATTCATCGATGCTGTTGTGGGGAATCTCAATGTTCTAGTCAAGATCAATGATCCATCTTCATCGCTTTTTGTTCCAGGACCCAAGGAACAAATAGAACAAGTGTTAAAGGAGTTGAAATTATTGAGATTTTTTGTCTGTTTTGTTTCAAACAAATGTATAGAGCCTCAATACCAACATGCTACTTTTTATACTCACGCTTTAATTGAGGCTAGCCACATCGCAATGGTTGTGTGGTTGAATTTGTCAATCTATGGAAACAGAAATCAAGACTTGGCTTCAAATGAAGTCAGTTGTTTGCTTTCTGATTTCATGGAAATGAAGATTAAGTCCATTCAGCCAGGCATCAGCCGCAACAATATTTATATTGATGTCTTGAGGGCGTTGAAGTCAACCATACCACATGCTCAAGATAAGCATGCAGCTGAGAGTGGTATTGTGGAGACTCCAACACACAATCTGATGGTTGGTTTGAGTGATCAAATGGCAAACCTTCAGGAGATGCTCTGCCTTCTAAGAGACAATCTCATTCATCTGCCAATACTAGATCTGGAATTTCATCTACAAGATATGGATTCTGTTATTGTTGATGCAGGACTTCTTATTTATTCATTATATGATATCAAGGGGCAGATGGAAGACACATCATTGGAGGTTATCAACCGGGCACTTGGTTTTGATCTTCCGAGAAACATTGAGTCTATTAAGGCGATGGTCTACCTTGTCATGCAAAAGGCAATTTCATTGTAACTTGCCAAGGGTTCATGGACTAGGCTATGTCGATTTTCTGTTGAAAAACCTGAAGGATTTCCAAGGCCGTTATTCAGATTCACTCATTTTCCTCAAGAATCACCTTCAAGTTATTCAAACGGAATTTGAGAGCTTGCAACCTTTCTTGAAGGTTGTCGTAGAAGAGCCACACAATAAGCTCAAGACACTGAATGAAGATTGTGCTACACAGATAATTAGGAAAGCATATGAGGTGCAATATGTAGTTGATGCTTGTATTAACAAAGAAGCTCCTCATTGGTGCCTCGAGCGTTGGCTCCTGGATATCATAGAGGAGATTACTTGTATCAAAGCACAGATTCAGGGAAAGATCACAGTTGAGGATTCAATGAAGAGTGTCATTGCTCGTACATCATCACAATTGGCAAGGACTCCAAGCATGAATGAAGAGATTGTTGGGTTTGAGGATGTCATAGAAAATTTAAGAAAAAAACTACTGAATGGAACCAAAGGGCAAGTTATCATTTCAATTCACGGCATGCCAGGTTTAGGTAAGATGACTTTAGCCAACAGACTCTATTCTGACAGGTCAGTTGCTTCTCATTTTGATATTTGTGCACAATGTTGTGTGTCTCAAGTATATTCTTATAAGGACTTGTTATTGGCCTTGCTACGTGATGCTGTCGGTGAGGATTCTGCGCGTAGAGAACTGCCTGACAATGAATTAGCTGATACGCTTCGCAAAACTTTATTGTCCGGAAGGTACCTTATCCTTGTTGATGACGTGTGGGAAAATAGTGTTTGGGATGATTTAAGAGGTTGTTTCCCAGATGTCAATAACAGCAGCAGAATCATTCTGACGACAAGACATCATGAAGTTGCCAAATATGCTAGTGTTCATAGTGATCCCCTTCATCTTCGTATGTTTGACGAAGTTGAAAGTTGGAAGTTGCTTGAAAAGAAAGTGTTTGGTGTACAAAGCTGTTCCCCTCTCCTAAAAAAAGTTGGGCAGAGAATAGCAAAAATGTGTAGACAACTCCCTCTTTCAATTGTTTTGGTGGCTGGTATTCTGTCAGAGATGGAAAAGGAAGTAGAATGTTGGGAACAAGTGGCCAACAATTTGGGTACCCACATTCACAATGACTCAAGAGCCATTGTAGACCAAAGTTATCATGTTTTACCCTGTCATCTTAAGTCTTGCTTCCTTTATTTTGGAGCATTTTTAGAGGATAGAGTGATTGACATTTCAAGGTTAATAAGGTTATGGATATCAGAATCATTTATAAAAAGTTGTGAAGGCAGGAGGTTGGAGGATATAGCAGAAGGTTACTTGGAGAATCTTATTGGAAGAAATCTAGTAATGGTTACTCAGAGGGCCGATTCAGATGTTTTCTCTGTTATCTTACCTGGTGCCCTCGTTTTACATTTGGGTTTTTCTCTTGGTTTTCTTGCAGGAAAAGACGTTGAAATTAAATTCATCTCATGATGCAGATAGATACAAGGCATTTAAAAGATTATTTCGTCCAGGTACTACTTATTTTTTTTTCTTTCCTTTTTTTTGAGTGCACCAAATAGATAGATTCATCTTTTTTTGTCTTTTCGATGCAAATCAATTTCAGCTAATAGGAAAGAGAAGAAACTTACTGTGACCAGAGATGTGGATGCTGATGAAGTTCAATTACTTGTGGAGAAACTGAGAAAGCGTGGCATGCTCTAACAAAATGCTGAGCTCTGGAGAACTCAACCATGATGGATTTCCAAATAATGACAGGGTTGTAGTCCCAACTTGTCAACACAAATGTGCTATAGTCATTTTGCTTACTGTAATACCATTTCATGACACACACACAAACATTAACTGTAGTAAAGTTTTGATGGATCAGTAAATCTGAGTTCAACCCATTGTAATCCGTTCAAATTCAACTCAAAAAGTGCCCATTGAGTTATTCTTTAACAGGGTAATCAGAGTTTGTAGCTGGAGCAATGTCGAATATCACATGTAATTTCTTTATGAGTTATTTCGTTTAATAAAGATTCTGTAAAACGTCCAATGGCTGTTGCATTCATTGTAAACTAAATACATCTCACAATGTAACTATTTGAACAAATTTTTCATTTTAGTCCTTGAGGTTTGATGTAAGTCATTATATTTTACGGATCCTGAAGTGAATGGTTTCAACCTTTTCTATTTTCTTATGAGTTCACCAAAATGTTGTGATGGCACTCTGCTACATGTTAGAGAAATGAGAATGTTAGCACCCGAAAGTATGGCCTAGCGGTCAATCAATAAAGCAGGTGAAAACAACAAAAGCAAAATATACTAAGAGATTTCTTCCCATCTATCTAAGTACCGCTAAACAGAGATACCTGATACCTCTTTGGTTGGAAGAAGAAGTACTCACTAAAATGGTCGAGGTGAGCTCGATACCATCAATAACAGCCCACAAAAAAGAACAATGAGAAAGTCACAATACATGTCCATATGCTTTGGAACTAAAGAATTCAAGGCACACAATGTATTTCAGTAATATTTTATCTCTGCCTGCAGTTGAATATACCAGATATCAGATCTGAGACAATGTCTAAAAGGAAACTATTATTCGACCCTATTCCTTTCTCAAACCTCGAAACCAACACCAATTATACAACAATTATGCTGAACCCTTTAACTATATACTCTATACAAATTAAATGAGTAACTAGGCATTTGAATAAGGCAAAAATTGCAGTGGTACATACTCTATGACAAACATGTACTAACAGTATTGTCAATGTTCCTTGCAATCTTTAACAGGCTTAGCTTCAAAACCTCCTTCCGGTCTCCTCTCAAGTTCATATGGCATGTAAGTACCAAGTATCTTATTCCATGTCACAAAGAAAGGCTGTGAATAGTTATACTTGGTCCCATAAAGCTGGTGATGGATATCATGGTAAGCGGAGTTGTTTTTAAAGAAGATATGGAAGAGATTTCCGGGTAACCATAGTCCACAATGATCATCAACCGTCTTGATCGTAGCAAATGAGAAAAAGAAGATGGAGGTACGTGGTGACATGCCAGAGACAAGGAAAGCTAGAGCCCCACCGATTGTGTCAAGAATCAGACCCTCCAAAGGGTGGTTGTACAAAGCTCCAAATGCATACGGAACAATTAGACGGTGATGTTGAGAATGGATATGTTTGTACAAGAACTTGTTTTGGTGCATGTACCGATGCATAAAATATTGCCAAGTATCTAACATCAACATGGCAACAAATAACTGTCTGCCAAGAACAAAGATTGAAGTGTGTCGATCCCCACCTGATTCACCATCATCTCCTGTGACCTGCTCCATATTAGTAGATAATCAGACAACAAGAATTAGTAAAAATACAAACATAAAAATTGACATGATGTGGATGTTATTTCCTGTATTCAGGTTAGTCAAAAATATAGAAACAGAAAAAAGATGAAATAGACAGAATGATTTTTAATCCTAGTCCACAGAAACCACTGTGTTTCCTTAAGAAATTTAATCCCCTCACTGTACCCGAGGTTGCAGATTAATTCCTCCCAAGATAATACGGATTAACCTGTTAAAGAAGTAGCGGTACCTCAAACTTCAATAACTTCAGCGAACGCAAGAACAACAACAAGAGCACATACAGACTCAGTCGATCGACAATTTTGTTTATGTAAGAAAATGTATGTAGAGAGGAAAAAATTTCAGTGTTTGAAAAAACGAAAAAGACCTCTTATTTATAGCCATTTGCAGCAAGGAACGCGTCTGTTCAGAAAAATCTGTTCAGACCCATTTTTTTCCAGAACATTGTGTCCTTTGGGAAAAGTAATGACTTTTCGGAAGGATTACCGTTACACGTGAATTTCAAATAAATTCAGTTGCGCCAAATTAATTATGTTATTTAATTAACATTCTGAATTAATTTATAAGAGAAAGGAAATGATTTAACAAGATTGATTAAATAAATTTTGTCCAAAAATATTATCAATCAATCACATGCCAAATCCGAAGCCGAGGCCGAGCGAGCGACAACGATGGCGCAAGGGGGCACCTTCTTCTTAACCCTTTAAGAACTAAAGGAAGTGTTTCCTAATATAAGGACAACAATTTCCTTTCTTCTACCAATATGGTAAAAATGACCTTTTATTTGCACTTTTGCAATGACTTTTCATTTTCCCTCCAAAATTGGTTCCCCCACTTTCATTGGTTCTTCCACTTTCCATTTTCTCTTTTTATTTCCCATTCACACCTTGCTAAACCCAACAGTGGAACAAGAATATGAGAATCAGGTTCACGATTGGAACAAGATACTAAAAGTACACAAAACAAGTGTGGGAAGTACAACTACTCATGGTATGTACTTAAGTTACTTATCAGAATTCAAAACATACGAAAGGTGTACAACTTTTAACTCATTGATCGGAGATTAGTTGTATTCGGTATGAGCTAGCCCTCTCCTAATTAAACTCATCTATTTTCCTCTTGGGATCAGAAAAGCTTATATTTCTGCTATCATAAATGATAAGGCAAGTGCTAATTTGTGGGTCCCAGAATCACAAGCCAGCTTACCAAAGTGAAAGGGAACCAAAGCAGTGCATTAGTTGAGTCAAGACTCAAGAGACCCAACTAATGACCACCCATAAAGAGAAGTGCCAACAAATAAAATAAGTTTGAAGTAGAATTTTTAAGGGGGTAGATATGAGTTAGGCTTAACTTTGCAAATTAGGCTACAACCTACACACATATCAACACAAGCAAAAGGAAAGACAAGACCACATTGTTTTCTTTTTATATCTCTTCTTTGCAGGTTAGAACAACGAATCTATCCCTCAACATATCCAAGCTCACATATTGCAGTTGAAAAGATCATCTCACAACTTACTTTAGTCTTTCCATAATTCCAAACATATGTGAAGTAGCACGCTAGAAAGCTTTATTGGGAGGTCACAGTTAGGCCTCCTATTCTCAATTATTAAGCTGCCATCAACTAACTTTGCAAGACAGATGTACATCAAGAAGAAGGTAGACACCAAAAAGGGAAAGATCATAACTTTGTGGGATCGTTTGTTTATGTAAGTTTTGTACCTCTAAATATTCTGGAGTCTGGACAACTATAACTATATTTTTTTATCTATTAAGTCATTGAGTTTTTCTTTAACAGGGTATGTAGAGTTTGTAGCTGGAGCAATTTGGAACATCACATGTAATTTCTTTATGAGTTGTTTCTTTTAATAAAAATTCTGTAAACTTCCCAACAGCTGGTTCACTCAGTCCTTAATGTTTGTGACTCCTGAATTGAATGGTTTCACCCTTTTATATTTCTTATGAGTTATGCAACCCTTTTGCTTCTTATGAGTCCACCAAAATGTTGTAATGCCACTCTGTTAAGATCTTGCTTCTACATGATACATTGCTGCATCTTTATGTGGACAATTCCCTTCAGAATGTTTTTGTTGGAATGTACGCGTCCACCAGTGTTCTTGGGACCAGGTCCCCGACAGAATAAAGTGCAGAAAATGAATAACACAAAGTAAATCAGGCACAATGATTTACGTGGAAACCTCCTTGCTCAAGGGAGTAAAACCACGACCTGTCACACAGGACTGTTCAAACTGCTTCCACTAATCTTCTCCAAGAAAAAGTAAAAGCCAATTTACAAAATGAGATTAGCAGGTACTAAGCAATACCTCCTATCACTTAGACGAGCCAAAGCAGATACAACACTGCCCACTAAGCTATCACCCCTAGATAACTTAGACTTTGCTAAGCGGATACCACACCGCCCACTAAATCAACTAGCTCCTATATGACTTAGAATTTGACTAAGCAGCAAAACAATGCTGCCCACTAAACCAGTTAAACTCAACTGATTTAGGCTTTTAGAAAGCGAAACAAATATTTGAATCCTTTATAAACTAGGAACATATTTACAATATATGTATAACTCCTAAGACACACTTTGATGCTTGCAGCTTGATCAGTTCCTTGTTGTGCTTGCCGGAGAATACTTCTTGAAAGTGAGTCTTTGCAAGTGTTCTTGAGAATTTTCAAGTTGCAAAAACTAACAAAACTCAAACTCAACAAAGACGCTTCAACACCTTATCAGGTCCCTTTGTTGAGCATGAGTATTGTTCTTCCTTGAGGATGGCCTTCTTTTAAAGCTTATGAATTTTTAGAGAAAATCCAAGTTTTTGTTTTGCCAAGTCTTGAGTTTATGTTTTGTTGGAAGAGACTATATCAAAATGAACATAAACTCCTTGGGACCGCCCATTGGCTGAGAGCCTGCCTCTCTGGAAGGACGTGCACCTACCACATCAGAAGTGGCAGCTTTTCTGACAGATGTCTTGTCGTCCTTTCACATCGCAATTTTGCAGGGACCAGGTCCCTTGCAAACTTTTTTGTGGGTTCTTGAAACGGCTTGCTGGCTGACTTCCTTCTTAGGATGAATGAATTTAATATGATGTTTGTCATGTAGAAAATATCAACTATAAAGAGTTATTACCCATTGGACAAACACCTCGTCCATTCTGATTGGTATAGTACACTGACGCCTCACCAACCTCTGACATGACAGCTTTACAGCTGTACCGCATAGAACTCTGCTTGGGACCAGGTCCCTGCATTTGTGAGACACTGAAGCATACAATCTCGTCCGCTCTTTCTATTGGTGTAGGACACTGCACTTTTCACCTACCACCTGACATGACAACTTTACAGTTGTACTCCATTTGTATCTGGACGAGAGCACTCTGCCAGGGACCAGGTCCCTGCATTTGTAAGGATCATCAAAACACCTAGAATATAACAGTTTTGAAGGTCGAAGAACTGAAGTTTTAAGACATCAAACATTCTTGCAGGTATTACATATATGGTATATCATAGATTAAGTGTTAAAGAGACTGTAAGGTAACTTTGTTAAAGCAACAATAATATATTCAGTGTAATCTCAAAGGCCATAAGTGGGTTTGGAATGGTGCTTTCACATTTCTGCTCAAGTGAGAGTCTTCCCATTAAATAGGGATGTGATGTCATTCTATCTCTCTAAGTACCCTTTTCCCAAAATACCGCTTTCAGCCAATATGGTCACTCAAGAATAGTTCACTTATAAAGTGACTCAACTTTGTTTTATAACACAAAAGTCACTCATATTTTATATGTTTGAATTTCCTCTATCTTTTTTAGGAGTACTAATTTTCTATACAAATTCTGATATCGTAAAAAAAAAATTAATTTTTTATTATGTCTTTATTATTATATTTGTTTATTACAATTTTTTAAACGCTAATTAAATATATTTATAAGAATTATGAAAAATGAAATATACAAAAGTTATGAATAATATTTAAGATTAGAAGTTACAAGTAAATGAAGAGATATGAGTTATAAATAATTGAAATGTACAATTTTATTACATTACATGTATAATAATTATGCATTGATTTTATTTGTAAAATAAATAAATGAAAATAAGGGGTGAAAATACAAAAAAAGAACAAAAAAATATAATCATCTGTGACTACATAAAAATTATAAATTCATTTCAAACAAAAAAGAATAGTGACAAACACAGATTGTTACACACGCAAAAAAAAGACATCATGAAATTAATATTTTATTTTCAATTACGTTTTTGCAAGTATAATAAAAATGAAATGGGATAATCATAAAAAAAATTTGTTATTGAAATGGGATAATTATATTAATTGTGCTTCATAACAAAAAAAAAAAGTAGAACAATAAAAGATCAAATGATTAACATTGACAATACATGTAGCTAAATTTTTTATACAAATCAAAATTAAAAAAATTCTAGGAAAAGTAGCTTAAGCTACTAATACAAGTTAAAGTAAAAAAAATGATTTTTAATTATGCTTCAATTTTTTTTCTTTCTACCATTCCTTTGCAAGTAGATTTGCCACCATATTTTGCTCCATATGTCAAACTCTTCATCATATGCAACCAATTGAATAAAAAAATATTATATGGATAAATAAAATATCATGTATCAATTAAAAAATAATACCAAAAAAAAAAAAGAAATTTAAAGTATATGTAATATATTTGTATATTATTTTTTCAATAGCAATAGTACTAACAATACTAAATAATTATCATTTCTTGAAATCTAACAAATATTAAAATTAAACTACATTATATTTCAAAAGCTGAATATTAGAAAGAACAACTACATACTGATAACACATTATTAAGAATTACAAAGGTATTTTTTTTATACTTGCTTGGTGAATGATATATAACACATACATAAATAAAATATTAAGAAAGCATGTCCAAGTACATAAAGATAATAAAAACTTGAGAAAGAAATATATCTTACCTTCTTGTACTTCTTTTTCTTGTTACATGTTAGATAATTCACAAACAAATATGATGAAGAAGAGAAATGATAATTTTAAATGTAATCTTCATAAAACTAAATATGAATTTATACAGAAAAAATACAAACTTGAGAATGAAATATTTCTTACCTCATGTACTTTTTTTTTGTTACATGTTAGTTCATCCACAAATCAAATATTCCCTCCGTTTAAAAAAGAATGACCTCATTTCCTTTGTAGTCAGTTTTAAAAAGAATGACCTCTTTCTTTTTTTGGTAACATTTTAATTTTAGATTTCCACGTGGCATGTTTAAGGCCACAAGATTAAAGGACAATTTTGTACATTTGACATAACTTTAATTTAGGACCACAAGATTCAAAAGTCTTCTTTATTTACTTAAATTCCGTGCCAAGTCAAACCAGGTCATTCTTTGTGAAACGGAGGAAGTATGAATTTATATAGACAAAATAGAGGAAATAAAAAAATAAAGATTTGAGAATGAAATATTTCTTACCTTCATATACTTCTTTTTTCTTACGTGTTAGTTCATTCACAAACCAATATGATGAAGAAGAGAAAGGGTAATTTTGAATGTGAATCTTCATGAACTAAATATGAATTTTATAGGCAAAATAGAGGAATACCATAAGACATCATAAACTTACAAATTTAAGTTTGGAGGTTATGGACATAAGAATTATGGGAGTTATAAATATTATTAAAAGTTAAAATTAAAGAGAGGTAAGTCAGGATAATAACTCCTTGTGAATAAATTAAAAAATACTTAAACTATAAGAAAATATTATCATTTTATGATTAGAAGTGAGACAAACAAATAAAAAAAGAATGTGAAGAGTTTTTGTTGTAAATGTTCATCCATTAATAAAATATTTATTTGTACTAAATTAAGTAATTACTTTCACAATATAATAATTTACAATACAATAATTAATTTAATTTTTTTTTAAAAAAGGAGAAAAAAGATAAATACAAATGGAGGTTATAGAGAGGTGTCACATCACCTTGTCTATGTTTCTCCTTTATTATATATATATAGAGCCGTCAAAATGAACCAGCTCAGCCCTACCCTGCCCAAGCCCTGCGGGCCAAAGAATTTGATGGGTTGGGGCCGGCCAGCCCTTCATTTTTTTTTATGTCAAATCAATGTCACAAACAATAAATTGTTTCAATAATTCTAAATAAAAAATCTAGCAATAAATATTAAAAGAAAAAAATAATAATCTCTTAAGTAAATAATATCTAAAAAACAAAGGGATAAGGGTTTGAAAAATACCCCAACTTTGGTCAAATTTGTTGTTGCAATACTAAACTTTCATGAGAACCTATTACCTCCCTAGACTATTTAATACCGTATTTTAAACATATATATTTGTCCACATGGACATAAAAAATAATGCAAAATTATAAATAGTAATGTGTCCACGTGGGCACATATATACCTTTAAAATACATTATTAAATAGTTCAGGGGTAAAAAATACGGTATTAAATAGTCTAGAGAGGTAATAGGTCCTTATGAAAGTTTAGTATCGCAACAACAAATCTAACCAAAGTTGGGGTATTTTTCAGACCCTTATTCCAAAAACAAACTAGTAAACTAAAGAAAACTTCTGCCTAAAACTTTAGTTAGCAATATATAATTACTTAAAGTATTTTGTTAAATAAAATCAAGAAAATTGTTACATGCGTGAAAAATGTCCAATGTCGTAACAGAAACGAGACGACAATAAAACTATAAGAGTAAAGAGACAAAGAGTTGTAGTTCAAGAATTTAGATATTAGGGTTTAGGGACTTAGGTTTTTAAGAGTAATGGCTTTAGAAGTTATAAGGCTTTAGCCTTTTAAATCTTCACGTACTAGTAGTCTAGTAGTACTAATCTATTATAGCCGTATAGATTATTACTGTTGCTCCCCAGTATACACGCAAGTGTACGTGGTCGCGCAAGTAATATAGATTCTTGAAGACACGAGTTATCGTTCCCAAGGGACTTATGATTAATTTATATTTACCACTCTACAAATAAAAGTAAAAGTAATCTTTTCAAAGAGTTGATGATTAATTGTTAACTACTACTAATTATGAACTAAATGAGAGTAACTAATTGTGAACGATTTTTGATATAATGTTTCAAGCAGGTTTTGAAGCAATTCCAGGGCTGTAGCATATATTGAATATCATGTATCATATTATTGGCATAGAACTAATTTCAGTTGTCAAGTTACTGGTTTACAGGGTTAATTGTATGAGTCGGGCTACACACCTCTAATCGCCTACTCCAATTAGCTATCTAACTACATCGTTGAGCGGGGATAAATAGACTAACTGGCAAGCATTTATATTTCATCCTATTTCGTAACCAAGCGAGTTGTTCGTCCGGGCGTCACTCCTGAACACAAATCACCTCGACTTAACGGGTCGATCAAGCTCTCTATATTCTCTGGTCTATCCAACCTCTCCTTTCCCGATTTTAAGGTTAAACAATAAATTTATCTCTAAATGGCCAGTCAAGAAATACTAAAACAAGAATATAGAAGTAACTTATAATGACAACCAAGAATTAATTCATAACACCCCAAATAATCAACAATCCATTCGTAGCTACAGCCCCAGAACTAGGGCGTTTAGCTACTCATGCTATTAGAAAACAAGAAAATACAATAGTTTATGCAAGTTTCGGAAAATAGAAGAGTTAAAGGATTAAGACCTGTTACAAACTTGAATTCTTGCCCTTGCACACTAAATCAAAAGTCGACCCCTTACTAATGAACCCTAGGGGCCTATTTATAATAATTAGAAAAACTAAGACCCAATCCTAAACCAACAAGGAGTCCTATTTAGTTGAATGTTCGCTGGAAGAGTCGGCATCATGGTGGGGCGTCGCACCTCTCATCGCGCCTGGAACTTGCCTCTGAAGTTTCCTCCTTGGTGCGCCGCACCTAGTAGCGCGCCTAGGACTTGCCTCTAAACTTTTTACCTAGGCGTGTCACGCCTCTCAGAGCACCTGAGAGGCGTCTCTGAACTTTGGCCCTTGGCGCCTGGCCTTGAGGTCTTCATCCTTGGCCGCTTTTCATGCTCTTTTACATCTCTTTTCTTCAAGTTGACTCCAATTCCCTTGAGAGTTCCTGAAACAACTAATCATGTGTGTAAGTGTACAATCATTACAAGTTACACCAAAAATTAAGCTAATGACTAGTGATCATCTTTCAATCTTATTGACTTATGGCCAATTATTGGCAACTTGGGCATATAAATATGCCTGAGATCACCACCCCACACTTTAGAACTTTGTTTGTCCTCAAACAATCTCTAGACTATCAACCATTTTCATAACCCTTGGACTAATCAACCCACCTCAAAATCAACCAAACATTTTTTTATCATGATCTTGTAGTTCACAATGGGTGCAATAATTTCACAACATTTACACCAAGTACAACATATGCTCAAAGAGTGACCTTTTTATTATTATTTTTGGGCTAATGCAAACTCATACAAACACATCAATTCGATAATCTTATATATGCCATGATTACCCTCACTTGTTCTTGTTTAGTAAAGCCTTTCACTCGAACAACTTGCAATATCAACAAGGCCTATTTTTCGAACCGTCAACTCACCCTCACAAAAGAAGTTCTTACTTTTCTCAACATGCCATAAGCTTGCCAATAGTGTATTATTACTTCCGCACATATTTCTCAAGGTTAGGTTGTAATGTAGGCTTAAGGTAAGGGAGGGAATATTTAGGAATCATTTTAGTGACTACACCTCCCTAATGCACATATCATTAGTTAGCCAACAATTTTCTTTATAGCTCTTCTTTCCTCCTAGTACACACTTCATGACTATTAACCCTTTTTGTTGCTTCATATTTGCCCTTTATTTAATTTAATTTTTTTTTTATGCCTTATCACTAGCCACCCAAACTTTAGATTTTTGACATCCAAGTAAGGTACACATTATCCTTGATAGGATCAGGGCCAATGTTTTGAGCATAATTCTAAATTAGCCACCCTCACGTTTAGTTGAGGTGCACATTGTCGCTAAGGACCAGAGCCAAAATAGAATTTCCTTTTTCACACAATGTAGCAATTCACCCTTTGCTATATCAACCAACATTTTCCAACCCTTCTTCTTAACATAGTGCATTAAGGATTTTTCATGGGATCAAAAAACTTGGTATCAAACAACAAGTTTTGGCTTATCATGTGGTTTATCAATAAACATGGCTAAAGGCTAAATGGGGCTTCACTAAGGATGATTTCAATGGTAGGCATACAAGTAGACTTAAGAATTGGATATTTCAAAGAAGCGCCTCAATCACATTCCTTAAGTCATACACGCTACTAGTTCAACACACACAAGGCAAGTTCTAGATATCAAGTTAAGAAAGAACCAATCAATTTGCACCACACATGGCATTCTGACACATATAAGGATATATCAACCAACATGCTCTTACAACTTGCATTACAGTATCATTACACAATTAAGCCCATTTATTTTTATTTTAAGTCAAAACTAAGAACACATGCTTGTGACAAGGTCAGCCATCTATTGCACTATCCCACTTGTGACTACCCATGACATTTGGCTAACCTTTTCGGACATAGTTTCAAAAGGCCAAGGTTGGGTTCTCAATCCTACTCTTCTATGTGACTAATTTTCCCTTAAGACGGTCGTCATCCATCCATCATTGGAAACTGTCACTCCTATGATGACTCTTAAGACTCAATAAAGCAATAAACTAGTCCTAGTCGGTTCAAAGGGACAATTCTCAGTAAAAGTACCGAAAACAAACGCTGAGGAACCCAAAATAATTTTTTTAAAAAATTTAACTAAAAGCTACCACTAGACTCGATAAAGCGATAAACAACTATATACAACGGAGATATATCACCCCACCCCACACTTTAAAAATAAGCACTGTCCTCAGTGCACAATTAAAGCAAAGTATAGAGTTAGGAATACTCCCTCGGGCCTCTAGGCCTCGTCATCACCACTATCGAACACCATCAAGGCATTTACCTCCTCGTCCGTAGCATCCTCCTCTTCATCGACCATAGCCTCATCAGCAGTAGCCTCATCATCATCCAAAGGCTCTAAGAATGCGGACCAGTCCTGCATAAGAAAGTTGCACTTTCGGTTAAGGGGTAGCGCTCCGCCATGGCTGCCATCTCCACATCTATAACTGGACGACCACCTATGCGCAACTGCAATACAGCCATCCCAAACATTCTCGCCATTACACTATCATCGCGGGCTTGCCTCTCTTGGGCAGACAAGACATGACCATGGAATGCGTCCAACGCCTTAGTGCGGGTCACATCAACCACTTTCCCTGTTAGCTCCGGGTGAACAGCAATCATCAAGTCACAAGCCTCCTCATCTATACCTGGGTCCTCAAGAAACGGGTTATCAACCCCCCATAACAAAATCGCCAACGTCAATTGTTCTTAAACTTCATCATATTTTGCCGCAGGATTGCCCCAACATCAATAGGCATTCCCTTCATTAGCATATATACCAATACTACTCTATCTCGCGTCACCTCAGTCAAATATTTCGCGGGAAGCAAGACACTGCACACTATTTTCAGCCACACCCTAGCAATAAGATTGAAATTAGCAAAGTGGAGGGTGGAATGCCTCCCAGTATCCTTACTACGCCCCCACTTAGCTGTCGACTCTACTCCACACAATGTGCGTCGAATATCTTTATACGGGGGTTTCTCTTTCAACCTATTAAAGTCATCGGCATCACAGTTAGGGGTACCCAACAACTCATTCAATATCCTAGCCGAAAACTTCACATCTCTGCCTCTTATAGGTACAGTTTTGTACTTAGTTTCCGTGAGCCAATTTGCATAAAACTCACGAACTAACGACAAATTACAGTCACCCGCATGGTCAAAAAATAAACCTCAGTCCTAACTCAACAACAGTCCTATATATATTAGGGAATTGAGACTGTAACCTTACCGAATCGACGTATTTGTCCCCCATATATTTTGCTTCCCGTTGGCAGTCAAACCAAGTCAACCCATATCGCTGAACCGCCTTTTTACCAAAATTTCGGGCTGGTTCCCTATTTCCGGACCCTGATGCTTCACCCTTTCTACTCCGCTTAGACCCCGCCACATACTTCACCTTAGGTGCCATTAAAAACCTGTTAAGAAGAGAAGACTAAAGGTAATTTTAGAAAAATTAGGGGGGGGATCGGAGTGGTTATTGAGGAGAGGAGAGAAAAAATATGGTGGGGGGATGATGGTTTAGAAGTGAAAGAGAAGAGGGGAAGTGGAGGATTTATAGTTGGTGGGGGGGAAGAAGAATAGTTTGGATGGGAGTAAAAATGGAGGAAGGAGAAGATGAAATGTGAGAAGAAGAAGAAGAAGAGTTGGAGAGAAGTTAGGGGGTTTGGTGGTTTGTATGAGAAAGGGGGAGAGAATTGGGAGTTTGTAGGGATTTAAGGGGAGTGGGTCGGGTTTTATCCGGGTAAAAACTCTAATTTAAAAAATATGGGTAGGGACGCGATATGGGCGTGATGCGCCAGTATAGCGCCTGAAAAGGCACTCTGAACTTATATGCCAGGTGCGGCGCGCCTGCCAGTGCGCCTTAATTTTTTATTTTTTGTTCTAAGTAACAAATAATGAAAGAAAAATCCTATGAAGCTATAACTAACCTATATTCTAAGAATTGAAACTACGCTAAAATAAAATTTTTCAAGAATTCGAAGACATACTATCTATCTGTTACATTTTGTTCATGGGTTGCCTCCCATGTAGCGCTTGATTTAACGTCGCGGCACGACGCAGCTTGGATCATTCATCATTTAGCTCAACAGCTTCTCGATCACGATCTGAATCCTCACCAAAATAGTGCTTCACTCTTTGCCCATTGACCAAGAACGCAGGGCCAGTCTCACCTTGAAGTTCAATTGCCCCATGTTGAGTCATTCTAACCACTTTGAATGGACCACTCCACTTCGACCTTAGTTTTCCGGGGAATAACCTTAGTCTAGAGTTGAAGAGTAGTACATTATCTCCTGGATTAAAGGTACGAGCTACAATGTGCTTGTCATGCCACCTCTTCGTCTTTTCTTTGTATAGCTTGGCATTCTCATAAGCATGGAGCCTAAACTCCTCAAGTTCATGCAGTTGATTCACTCTCTTTTTACCGGCTAGCTCGGGGTCTAAGTTCAGCTTCTTAATTGCCCAATATGCTTGATGCTCCAATTCCACCGGAAGGTGACATGCTTTCCCAAATACTATGCAATAGGGAGAAGTCCATATTGGTGTCTTGTACGCAATCCTATATGCCCACAACGCATCATCTAGTTTAGTAGACCAATCCTTCCTTTGCGTATTCACCGTTTTCTGCAAAATTTTCTTCACCTCTCTATTTGAAACCTCCACTTGACCACTTGTTTGAGGATGGTAAGCTGTAGCAACCTTATGAAGAATACCATACTTATCAAGAAGATTCTTAACAAGATGGTTAATGAAATGCTTACCTCCATCACTTATAATTGCCCTTGGAGTGCCAAAGCGAGTGAAGATGTGCTTCTTTATGAACTTTATCACCACCCTTGAATCATTGGAAGGAAGAGCTACAGCCTCCACCCATTTACTAACATAATCCACAGCCACAAGAATGTATTGGTTTCCACTAGATGGTGGGAAGGGACCCATGAAGTCAATACCCCACACATCAAAGATTTCCACCTCCAAAATGTTATTGAGTGGCATCTCATGTCTTCTTGAAATAGTACCCAACCTTTGGCATTTATCACAACCCTTCACAAAAGAAATAGAATCTTTAAATAAAGAGGGCCAAAAGAAACCAGATTGTAGTACCTTATGAGCAGTACGCTCTCCTCCATGGTGACCTCCATATGGACTAGCATGACAACTCTCGAGTACTTTGTGAATCTCATATTCCGGAACCTTCTCACTACCCGATCTATGTCTTGCTTGAACAAGAATGGTTCATCCCAAATGTAGAATTTGGCATCATGATTAAGCTTTTTCTTTTGTTGGGTGGTTGCACCCGGAGGATACTCGCCACTTACTATTAAATTCACAATGTCTGCATACCATGGTACCTGAGAGGTACGTAATGCGATCAATTGTTCATCCGAAAACTCTTCCCAGATTTGCTCACCTTCATTCACATGTGAAAAATCCTCCAACCTAGATAAGTGGTCTGCTATTTGATTCTCAGTACCTTTTATGTCTTTGATCTCAAGGTCAAATTCTTGGAAAAGCAATATCCATCGAGTTAGCCTTGGTTTAGCATCCTTCTTGTTGAATAGGTACCTAATAGTTTCATGGTCAGTAAAAATAATCACTTTAGTACCTACCAAATACGATCTGAACTTGTCGAAGGCGAACACTAGAGCCAGCATCTCTTTCTCAGTCACTGTGTAATTAGCCTGTGTAGGGTCAAGGGTCTTGCTTGCATAATAGATCGAGTGGAACACTTTCTTCTTTCTTTGTCCCAACACTGCACCCACTGCTACATCGCTTGCATCACACATGAGTTCAAATGGTAATTCCTAATCAGGAGCAATTAAGATCGGAGCTTCAATTAAGTTCCTCTTCAACATCTCAAAAGCTTTTAAGCACATCTCATCGAAGTCAAACTTCACCTCCTTCTCCAAGAGACTGCACATAGGTCTTGCAATCTTGGAAAAATCCTTGATGAATCGCCTGTAAAAACCTGCATGACCAAGAAAGCTACGCACACCTTTTACAGAAATGGGAGGGGGCAATTTATCAATAACTTCTACCTTAGCCTTATCAACCTCCAAACCAAATTTAGACACCTTATGTCCCAACACTATCCCCTCTTTTACCAAAAAATGACATTTTTCCCAATTTAGCACTAAGTTAGTGTCCTCACATCTAGCAAGTACTTTATTAAGATTTCGAAGACATACCTCAAAAGACTTCCCAAAGATGGAGAAATCATCCATGAACACCTCTACAAAGTCTTCCACCATATCATGAAAAATGGCCTTCATACACCTTTGAAAAGTCGCCGGTGCATTGCAAAGTCCGAATGGCATGCGTTTGAAAGCATAGGTACCATAAGGACAAGTGAATGTGGTATTTTCCTGATCCTCGGGTGCAATCAAGATCTGGTTGTAACTGGAATACCCATCTAAGAAATAATAGTACTCATGTCCTGCTAGTCGGTCAAGCATCTGATCAATGAAGGGAACGGTGTAGTGATCTTTCCGGGTAGCATCATTTAGTTTCCAGTAATCCATGCAAATTCTCCACCCGGTCACTGTTCTAGTAGGAATCAACTCATTCTTTTCGTTCCTTACCACTGTCATACCTCCCTTCTTGGGAACACATTATACCAGACTTACCCACTTACTTTCAGAGATTGGGTACACAATTCCAGCATCTAGCCACTTTATTACCTCTTTTCTCACCACTTCTTTCATCACAGGATTTAGTCGACGTTGATGTTGTGCACTTGGTTTGTGATCCTCTTCCATGTAGATTCTATGCATACATAACGCTAGACTAATCCCATGGATGTCAGCCATCTGCCATCCAATAGCTTTCTTTCTCCGCTTTAGAATCCGCAATGCCGCTCCAACCTGAAATTCAGACAACTCTGCAGAAAGTATAACAGGCAAAGTTTCATTAGTACCCAAGAATGCATACATGAGGTGAGCCGGCAGTGTTTTCAGTTCCAGCTTTGGGGCCTCCTCAATTGAGGGTTTTGGTGGTGGCCCTAACTTACGCTCTAATGGTTCTACTCTCCGCTTGTGAGGCTCCACACGTGCCAGATTCAAACATGTTTCTATCTCTTGAGCCTCATTGTCTTCATCTCTCTTATGACCTACTAACACTCTTTCTAAGGGGTCTTTGGGCACAACGGAATGTGAATCTACTATGCGATCAACCACAGTAATAGCAGACAACTCTTCATAAATAGAAGGTAATTTTAGAGTGCGGTAAACATCAAATACCTCGACCTTATCATGTGCCCTCATGGTTAATTGACTAGCTACTACATCAATCAATGCCTTACCCGTGGCCCAAAAAGGACGTCCCAAAATGAATGGAACTTCAGGATCAGGTTCAAAGTCTAAGACCACAAAATCTACCAAAAAAATCAATGAACCTACTTGCACTAACACATCTTCTACCACCCCCTATGGCCTAGCAATGTTTCTATCGGCGAGTTGAAGAATAACAGTGGTTCTTTTTGGACTACCCAACCTAAGTTTTAGATACAAAGATAAGGGCATCAAATTTATACTAGCCCCCAAATCACACAACCCCCGGGTATGAACACTTTACCCAATTGTAATCTGCACAGTAAAGCTACCCGGATCTTTTAATTTTTTGGGTAGTCTGTTTTGAATCCTTGAGCTGCACTCCTCAGTAAGTGCCATGGTTTCATATTCCGTGAGCCTCCTCTTGCTAGCCACAATGTCCTTCACGTATTTAGCATACTTCGGTATACCCTGCAAAATGTCAACCAAAGGTAGATTAATGTGAACCTATTTAAGGAGAGAGAGAAACTTACCGAAGCATTCATCCTCATTCTGCTTTTTGAGCCTTTGTGGAAATGGAGGTGGTAATTTCTTTTGAGGAACGGATACCTCAACATTGGAGCTTTTTACTACCTCTTCCACCTTCTTTTGTTTGTTACTTACCTCAGTGTCTCTCTTCTTTGGAGCCAGTTCCTCTAATTGCAACCCACTTCTAGTACTTACCGCATGCAATTGCTTTGGATTGGGCTCAGTATCACCGGGCAGCCCACCTTAGGGACGCAAGTTCAAAGAATTAGCCACTTGCGCAACTTGTTTCTCTAAACTCATTTGGGACATCTGTATGTTTCTAATGTTCTCATCCTGCTTATCTATTCTAGCATTTAATTTGGTCCCTATTTCAGTCATGAGCTTTTGGAGTAGCTCTTCATTGGTCATCCCATTTTTTGGTGCACTAGAATTTGAGCTTTGGTTAGGATTGTAGTATTGTTGCCCAGCCCCTTGGGAACGGTATTGGTTAACCCTTTGCGCTTGATTTTGGTTTTGGTTACCACCCCATGAGAAGTTAGGATGGTTCTTCCAGCTAGGGTTGTAAGTATTACCATAATTTTGTTGCACTCCGCCCCTTTGCGCATTACCCACATAGTTTACGGAATCTGGGTTTGCCTCACATTGCTCGGTGTCATGAGTTCCACTACCACATACTTCACACCAATTTTCTGCCTGTTGTACTACGTTTACCGGAGCCTGATTTAGAGCTATTTGTTTAAATTGCAATGTAATGTTATGTTGCATTGCATCTAATTTGGCATTTATGGCAGTAGCTTGGTCTACATCTAAGATACCTGTAGCCTTTTGGGTTGGAGTTCTAGACATTTCACCCTCATACCCTTGGTTCCCTTCAGAAAGTTTATCGAGTAAAACGAAGAATTCTTCACTTGTTATGGCTAGGGCCTGTCCACCTGCTGCACTATTAAGAAGAGAACGAGCATTATAGTCTAAACTTTCAAAGAAAGTGTGACAAAGTACCTCATTGGTTTGCATGTGGTGTGGGAAAACATTCAACATTTGTTTGAAACGCGCCCATGCTTGGTACATGTCCTCTCCTTGATTTTGAGCAAAGTTTATTATCTCACCCCTCAGCTTGGCAGTTTTCTTGGATGGGAAAAATCGACTCCAGAACTTCTTTGCTAGATCATCCCAAGTAGTGATGGAGTTTGGTGGCTCAGAGTCTAACCAACGCCTTGCAGTTCCTAACAATGAGTATGGGAACAAAGTCAACCTTACATAGTTTGATGAGACTCCAATTGGGATGTATGTATTGGTAATGTCTATGAAAGTCCTTAGATGGACTTGAGGATCCTCATGGGGTAGACCAGTGAATTGCCCATTAGTATGGAGGATATGCACCATGTTCTGCTTTAGTTCAAATCTACCCCCCGGTGGAGGTTTCCTATTACTGGATGTCAGGTTGCCTATGAGTGGGACTGCCACATCACGAACTGTTCTTGCGGGAACAACAGGCGGTCCTCCTTGGTTATTCGGGTTCCTTGGGTTATTCACGTGTTTCGTGTTATTCACGTTGTCTTGATTATCATCATCAAAGTTTCCCGGAATACCTAACCCCAATTCTCCTTGTCGTCCCTAGTTCATTTTTCTACACTGGCGTAGAACTCTTTTCGATTCGTTGTAAGGTTCGACAAGATCTCATTTTCGAGCCAGACCTGAATGTCAAGCACCTGCAATACACAAGATAAGATCAAGTAATTAATATCTGAATATATTAAGTGTAGACTTAAGAAGATTGAATATAAATCAATTTCTAAGTCCCCGGCAGCGGCGCCAAAAACTTGTTGCCCCCCAGTATACACGCAAGTGTACGTGGTCGCGCAAGTAATATAGATTCTTGAAGAAACGAGTTATCATTCCCAAGGGACTTATGATTAATTTATATTTACCGCTTAATTCTACAAATAAAAGTAAAAGTAATCTTTTCAAAGAGTTGATGATTAATTGTTAACTACTACTAATTATGAACTAAATGAGAGTAACTAATTGTGAACGATTTTTGATATAATGTTTCAAGCAGGTTTAAAGCAATTCCAGGGCTGTAGCATATACTGAATATCATGTATCATATTATTGGCATAGAACTAATTTCAGTTGTCAAGTTACTGGTTTACAGGGTTAATTGTATGAGTCAGGCTACACACCTCTAATCGCCTACTCCAATTAGCTATCTAACTACATCGTTGAGCGGGGATAAATAGACTAACTGGCGAGCATTTATATTTCATCCTGTTTCGTAACCAAGCGAGTTGTTCGTCCGGGCGTCACTCCTGAACACAAATCACCTCGACTTAACGGGTCGATCAAGCTCTCTATATTCTCTGGTCTATCCAACCTCTCCTCTCTCGATTTTAAGGTTAAACAATAAATTTATCTCTAGATGGCCAGTCAAGAAATACTGAAACAAGAATATAGAAGTAACTTATAATGACAACCAAGAATTAATTCATAACACCCCAAATAATCAACAATCCATTCGTAGCTACAGCCCCAGAACTAAGGCGTTTAGCTACTCATGCTATTAGAAAACAAGAAAATACAATAGTTCATGCAAGTTTTGGAAAATAGAAGAGTTAAAGGATTAAGACCTATTACAAACTTGAATTCTTTCCCTTGCACACTAAATCAAAAGTCGACCCCTTACTAATGAACCCTAGAGGTCTATTTATAATAATTAGAAAAACTAAGACCCAATCCTAAACCAACAAGGGGTCCTATTTAGTTGAATGTTCGCTGGAAGAGTCGGCATCATGGTGGGACGTCGCACCTCTCATCGCGCCTGGAACTTGCCTCTGAAGTTTCCTCCTTGGCGCGCCGCGCCTAGTAGCGCGCCTAGGACTTGCCTCTGAACTTTTTACCCAGGCGCGTCACGCCTCTCAAAGCTCCTGAGAGGTGTCTTTGAACTTTGACCCTTGGCGCCTCGCGCCTAGCAGTGCGCCTGGCCCTGAGGTCTTCATCCTTGGCCGCTTTTCATGCTCTTTTACATCTCTTTTCTTCAAGTTGACTCCAATTCCCTTGAGAGTTCCTGAAACAACTAATCATGTGTGTAAGTGTACAATCATTACAAGTTACACCAAAAATTAAGCTAATGACTAGAGATCATCTTTCAATCTTATTGACTTATGGGCAATTATTGGCAACTTGGGCATATAAATATGCCTGAGATCAGTTACATTTAAGTTTTCTAGTTTTTAATATTTATTTTAATTAAAATTAAATAATTTGGCCCAGGGGCAAACCCCGGCCCGGCCCCGATCAAGCCTCAAGGGCTAAGGGCCTAAAAGGGTTGGGCTTATAAGCCCAGGTTTTAAACGGGCTTGAAAAATCATATCTCAACTCTGCCCCAATAATGGGTTGGGTCGGGCCGGCCCCATGGGGTAAGTAAGCCCTTTTTGACGGCTATATATATATATATATATATATAGATATGATATAGAGTTAAATCCTAAAAGGTCACTGAACTATTAGAATTAATGTAGCAAAGTCATTAAACTTTGTTTTGTATCAAAAAATTCATTCAGCTTAAGATTTTTATTTTCCAAAATCACTCAACCAAATTTTATCATTTAAAATAAATCTAACATGATAAAATAAATTATTTTTGTATGTATTGAAGCATAAAATGCATAAATAAATAAAATTAAAGAAAATCCATTACACCTCTTCTCCCTTTCTTTCTCTATTTCCACAAAAATTCTCATAAAAAAAGGCGTTCGGAAGATTCGTTAATATTGTCCATGTTAAAATCTTCTTAAACAATGAATTCACATAAATGGACAACTAAATTTATTATAAGATAATATTAATAACCTTACAATTTAACTTTTGAATAAGAATTTAGGCCTATCCAAAGAATTGTTGGTAAAACTTGGAGTCAAACATTTCATTTTAGCATATATGTTCATAAAATGTGTTTACTGTTATATTTTTTCTTTTTTCTTTTCATAATATTTAGGTAAATTAAACCTTCATACTTTTTAAGAATAAATTCATTATTTAAGAAAAATAACATGAATAATCTGAAACAATTTTTCGAGGGTCCTTTTGGTCAATAAATTAAAGAAACAGACAAAAAGAAGAAGCTCAACAACAATTTATAAAAGAAACGGAGACATGAAATTTAATAAAAAATCTAAATTCATACATTATAATTGCACAAAATAAACTTTAATATTTTTTAGGGCACATAACGAAATCCCAAAAGAAAAGCACGATACCTTTTTAATCCAAGTAATTTTTCTCCAAGAAGAAGTGTAAATGGTTTTTCTTTTAATTTTATTTATTTGTGGGTTTATGTTTCAATACATACAAAAATAATTTATTTTAACATGTTAGATTTTTTTTTAGTGATAAAATTTGGTTGAGTGATTTTTGAAGATAAAAATCTTAAATTGAGTGATTTTATTGATATAAAACAAAGTTCAATGACTTTGTTACATCAATTCTAATAGTTGAGTAACCTTCTAAGATATTAACTCTATGATATGATTGAAAGAGATAACAAATAAGAAGCCTAACTAATGTAGAAGAACTACAGTTTCTATAATAATAAAATAACACATGAGTGCTCAAATCTGTCGCAATAATTTCACTAAGGCCTCTTTATCTAAATATGAGCAAAATAATACTCCTTCTATCTAACAATAGTTGTCCACGATACTAAAAATAGTTATCCAACAATACTTGTCTAATTTAGAAAATTAAGAGATAATTTATCTTTTGTATATATTTTACCCTTGTTATTAAACTATTTATCATCTAGCATATTTTCAAAGCATTAAATTTAATAAAATTAAAGGATAATTCAGTAATACTACCCTTATTATTTATTATTTCTTAGGAAATGTGTCAAGTCAATAGTGGACAACTATTATTGGACAGGGAGGAAATAACATTTAAAAAATGTAGGAGTTCAAGAAGTATAAGGCAATAGGAAAGGTTGGATGGAGCAATAAATATATTAAAAACAGTATAATGTGGTCATCTGAAAAGGCTCTCCCACATTTATTTCTTTAAATTATTTTTTGTCACTTCAGTTTTATTATTTAATGAATTTAGACTTACAATTGTGCACAAAACATACTTGCATGAAGGGTAAAACAATCATTCAATTAAATATTTTCTAACAATTTTATTTAGTGTAAGGGTAAAATCGTAATTCAACTTTAGATTTAAAGTCTTCCCACTTTAATAATACTAATACGTTTAACCTCTATTACTGTATAAAATTTATATAGGTCTAACTCATGTATAGAAAACATTTGTAATATCAACTCAATTAACTTAAAAGGCAATAAAATATACATGTCATCATATGCATACAAAATGGAAAAGGTTAAACAAAACAATATATTAATCAGAATAAGAAAGAATACCCAATAAAAAAAAATTACATAGAATTATAAGATAATGAAATACAAAAGTGTAGTGAAATAACATTTTATGTCCAATTTATAAAGGAAGAGTGCATCAAAAGTTGTGAGTGAATGCGAAAGCTATAGAGTAAAAAGGTAAATTTACGTGATTTGGTAAATGGATATGATTGTGTTGACCAAATGAACCAAAAAATTGTTAATAATTTTTATAGAACATAAAAAGTAATTATAGAAATGTATTGACAAACTTAAAAGAAAAAATATTTATTTCATAAGCAATAAAAGAGGAAATCAATTCAAATGAATATTAAATATGTTACAAATCCACTTAATTGTGTGGATGTTTCTCTTAATCTATCCTAACGTAATGTATCCATTTATTATATTAATTAAATATTATAGTAACGTATTGTCAAATGTTGTAAAAGGATGATTTAAACATCCTATAAAAGGTAGTCTTCACCCTTAGGAAATACACACTTGAAGAGTATTAAATAATATTCTCCCCTCTATACTTCTCATCACAATTTGTCTTCCTTACTTGTTTAGTATTATTATATTTTGCTCTCATTTTACAACACGTTATCAGCACGAATCTCTAACCAATTAAGACCTACTTAATTCGGAATTATCTTTTTCCCTAAAAAGTTAATCAATTTTCTTTCCGAGTCAGGTATACATTTATATGTTTATAACATATCTAATAGGACTTGCATAAGTCTTTGATCAACGATTTAATTACTGCATATATAACTTGCTTTAGTTATTTGTATGATACTTTACTAGGCATAATAATCAATACGTTTCAGGTTTATATTTTTATGTTGTTTATATGCTAGTAACTTATAACTCTAAATTAAATACTAGGATATATGATAACATGCTAGTTAGAATAATCGTAAGTATTTTAATTTCTTGTCATAAATTTATGATAAATATTGGTGTGTCATAAAGAATAATAGTATTATATTAAATATGACTTAAAATCTTACAGTAGCTTTGGCGTTAATAATTATTGAACTAGTAATAAATATAGTAAAATAATTAGAATATATATTAAATTTACCATTTCATACTTTATGAGTTTACATGCTTTTGTAACATCCCATATTCATGCATATGATATATTTTATACTAATTCTTAATCATTTGAAATATTAATTTATCTTTCATTATAAAGAAATCAAAATCATGTTATTAACTCAACTATTTTATGATAGTTTTCATCATGTCGAATTTATCAAAGCTTGAATTTGTGGCACTTGACATTTCTGGAAAGAACTATTTGTCATGGGTACTTGATGCTGAAATTTACCTTACCGCTAAGGGTCTTGGTGATTGTATAATCGAAGGAAATAAGGCATCAAGTCAGGATAAAGCGAAAGCTATGATTTTCCTTCGTCATCATCTTGATGAAAGCCTGAAGGTTGAATACTTAACAATGAAAGATCCACTTGAATTGTGGATAGGTTTGAAAGGGAGGTATGACCACCTCAAGGCAATGGTATTGCCAAGGGCTTGTTATGAGTGGATGCACTTACGGTTTCAAGATCATAAAACCATAATTGGGTATAACTCTGCTGTATTTAGAATCACTTCCCAATTAAAATTATGTGGGGAAGTTATAAAAGATGAGGACATGTTGGAAAAGACACTAACTACTTTCCATGCCTCCAATATGATATTACAACAGCAATACCGTGAAAAGGGTTTTAAAAAATACTCTGAATTAATCTCATGCCTTCTGGTGGCTGAGCAGCATAATGACCTTTTAATGAAAAATCATGAAGCCCGTCCCACTGGAAGTGCTCCATTACCGGAGGCCCACGGGGTAGAAGCACATGGCCAGTCTGAAATAAGACAAAATAATCGAGGCCATGATAATGTGCGTGGACATGGCAAAGGCAAAAGACGATATAATAATCGTCGAGGTGGTGGTCATAACAAAAGGGAGAACAATATGGGTTCTCAAAACAATCCTTCAAAAGGCAAGGGCGATCACTGTCATCGTTGCGGCCTTAAAGGTCATTGGAAAAATGAATGTCGGGCACCTGAGCATTTTGTCAGGCTGTATCAAAATTCCTTTAAAAGGAAAGGGAATAAAGGTGGTGCCTCCTCTTATAATGCCCGAGTGGAGTAACATTTGACTCTCAAAGATGATGCTCAAGCAGGGTCTTCTCAAAAATATGATGAGAATGTTGAGGCGAATTTAGCATTGAAAGATGATGCTTTTGATGGGCTTGATGATATTACTCATCTAGAAGCTGAGGACTTCTTCGGGGATCGCAACTGAAGATTGATAATTGAACTGGAAAATGAATAATGTTTTTTTTATGTATTTTTAATGTCTTCATTAAAGTTAATGTACTTAAGATTTTTTTTTGTTAAATTTTGTACTTCTTATTATGTATTTTTATTTTTATGAAGATAAATAAATTTTTCCAGTCTTCAGTTGGATCCAATATGAGTAATGGAGATATGTGCCTTCTGGACAGTGCCACAACTCATACGATACTAAGAGAAAAGAAATATTTCTCTCATTTGGTAATGAAAAAGGCATATGTTAATACAATATCCGGTAGTACAAAATTGATTGAGGGTTCTGGAAGAGCGGCCTTATTACTACCTGGAGGAACATTATTGTTAATTGATAATGTATTGTATTGTAGTAAGTCTCAAAGAAACTTGTTAAGTTTCAAGGTTATTCGCCAAAATGGCTATCATGTTGAGACTGCGAATGAAGGAAAGGTTGAATACCTTTATATTACTACAATAAATGTAGAGAAGAAAACTGTGCATGAAAAATTGTCTGCACTTTCTTCTGGGTTGTACCATACAAATATTGGTACAGTTGAATCACATGCCGTGGTAAACAAAAGGATTACTGGTTCTAATGATTTTATCATTTGGCATGACCGATTAGGCCATCCCGATAATAATATGATGCGCAGAATAATTGAAAATTCACATGGACATACTTTGAAGAACCAAAATGTTCTCCAATCAAAGGAATTCTCTTTTGCTGCTTGTTCACAAGGAAAATTGGTTATTAAACCATCAGTGGCTAAGGTTGGGATGGAATCCCCTGCATTTCTGGAACGGATACAGGGTGACATATGTGGACCTATTCACCCTGCTTGTGGACCATTTAAATATTATATGGTCTTGATAGATGCATCTACAAAATGGTCTCATGTGTGCTTATTATCAACTCGCAATATGGCTTTTGCAAGGTTATTGGCTCAAATAATAAGGTTAAAAGCACAATTTCCAGATTATGCAATAAAAACAATTCGTCTTGATAATGCTGGTGAATTTACATCTCAGGCATTTAATGATTATTGTTTGTCCACGGGAATAACAATTGAACATCCTGTTGCACATGTTCATACTCAAAATGGTTTAGCAGAGTCATTGATTAAACGTCTTCAATTAATAGCTAGACCATTGTTGATGAGAATAAAGTTGCCCGTTTCTGTTTGGGGGCATGCTATTTTGCATGCAGCGGCACTTGTGCGCATAAGGCCAACCAGTTATCATGATATCTCCCCATTACAATTGGTTTTTGGTCAGGAGCCAAACATTTCCCATCTTAGAATATTTGGTTGTGCGGTATATGTTCCAATTGCTCCACCACAGCGCACAAAGATGGGTCCCCAAAGAAGGTTGGGGATATATGTTGGGTATGAATCTCGTTCTATTATAAAATATTTGGAACCTAGAACTGGAGATTTATTTACGGCAAGGTTTGCTGATTGTCATTTTGATGAATCAGTATACCCAACATTGGGGGGAGAACAAAAGCAGTTGGGAAATGAGATAGATTGGAATTCACNCCGTCTCTAGTGAGGAGACAACTTCCGTTGTTATGTAATAAGAAGTCTAATCCTAGAACAAAGTCTACTCTAATATTTAAATCTCTAACCCATATTTTTTCTAATTTATAAGCGGGTTTATAAAAATCTGCACATGTGTTTAGAAAACTTATTTGAGCATTACTAACATAATGTTTATATACATTTGACGACCCATCCATTTGCATGGCACTTTGTGGTTCTGGAAATTCTTTTGTACCAGCTAAAGGTACAGCTAGTCCCGGTCAAATGGTAAAGGGTAAAGACTCATCAAATCCGTTGACGGCTGACACTTTGCCAAAAAGTGTAAGAATTTTGCCAACAAGTTTCAATACGGTAGCAGAGACAAGCAAAAAACCTAAGGGTTTTTTACAAAAAAGAAAAAATAAATAAAAAAATAGAAAAAATAATACAAAATTCCCTTTGCAAATTACTTAAAGAAAAAACTAAGGAGACTATACAAGAAAAGACTATACGAGAAAATCCCAATCCAGAACCAGTAGATTCTGAGCCCGAACACACAGGAAGTAGAAGTGATGAGAACGATCCATCAATAGACCATTTTACTCAACACTACGACCCAAATGACGATGATGATTCAGGAATGAGCTTTGATTCCGAAGCACTACACAACCTGGATACCTAGAAACTACAAATACGTAAGCAATGATGTCAACAGAAGAAGACAAAAAAGAATACGTAAGCAATGACATCAGAAGTCATTACTACTACTCCACTAAGACTCCACTATCAGACAAAGAAAAGACAACTCCACTACTACAAAGGCGACTCCACTAACAAAAGAAGACAAAGAAGGACCATTAAAAATTTGAAAAAGCTTTACGAGCCATGTGACGATGGGGCCCAAAGAGCACCCGGCAGGTGAGAAAGATTATTCGAATTTGAAATCCGAATTTAAGATCCGGATCCTCAGCTATAAATAGAGGACCATTTTCCACAAGAAATACAGAGCGAAGAGAGAGCAGAGCATACAACAAAGGCATTGGTTCTAAGTAATAGTTTACATATTCCCCTTCCCTTTCAAAAAACAAAAAGAGTGTGAGTGTTTGTTGTGTTTGTACAAAGAGTGTGAGCGTTTATTTTCCTACAAGTACTTGCAAGGTCACCCGGGGAATCCCGAAAGGGAAACCTCATTCCGACCATTATCATGTAAGTAGTTATCTGTTTTCTAGATCTTAGTAATCTTCACCCTATATCATGTATGTTTTATTATTGTTTCTGGTTTTACACTGAAACTTAGATTAGATGGGGGATAAAAAATTAGATTTTGTTTCCCAAAGTATAGTCTCTCGGTGCTTGCAGTATTTAGTCTTGTTTCTTCTAATCTCGTCTGTGGCTGAAATAAAGTATTTCGTAATAAAGTCTGCAGATACAAGTCTTTGTCTTTTTGTCCACTGTTAGTTGAGTGTCTTTGCCTGTACTCATTCTGAAATAAACAATTAGTTTTCATAAGTCTGCTTAGCTGATCTGCTAAGGAAATGTCTTTTCCCTTTATATGTTCTAGAGATATATTGTATATTGATGTAGCATCTAAAAAATTTAGCCATCTTCTTTTACTACTATTTTTTCCTTCTATTTTCTGGTGGAATTTTACAATAGCCTCACAGTCAGTTCTTACCAAAATTTCTTTTTTATTAATAATATATAATTTAAAACTGTTTAGTCCATAAATGACAACTAAAATTTCTGCATCTATACTACTCATATTTCCTTTTTCTTTGTACTTTCCACTGTGATAGGCGCAAATTTTTTCATCTTTCTTGTCTCCATATTTATTGTTCTTTGTTTTTAGTACTGCTCCCCATCCTTCTAGACTTCCGTCGGTTTCTTCTATTGGGTAGTCTCTTTCTAGTGGGAGGGCTAAATCTGGTATATTTTTAACCATTTGTTTGAGCTTTTGTACTAGCTTTATGTCTTCATTATTGAAGGTTTTTTGCCCATGAATTCCAGTCTTAGAATATAAGGGTCCTGCTATTTTTCCTAGGTCTTTAATAAAACTCCGTGCATAATTTAGTATTCCTAGAAATTTTTGTAAGTCTTTAGTGTTATCTAATTTATATGGCATGTCGAGGACCTTTTTTGCTATATGGGGTTGTAATTTTATTTTTCCATCTCCAATTTCTACCCCTAAGAATTTTATAAGATTCTTACATAATTCCATTTTCTTTTTGCTAATTATAATTCCATTGTCGACAAACAATTTAAATACTGTTTGTAAATGTCCTAGATGTTCGTTAGTATTGTTACTAAATACTAAAATGTCGTCTACATATACTAGAATGAAAATTTTATAATCTCTAAATATGTTATCCATCTTTCTTTGAAAAATCGGATGAGTAGTTTTTAAACCAAAAGGCATTACCAGCCATTCGAAATGTCCTTCTGGACAAGTAAAAGCCGCCCATTCTATACTGTCTTCATGCATTTTGACTTGCCAGTATCCAGATTTACAATCAAACTTACTAAAAAAATTTCTTCCTTGTATTCAATTTATTAATTATGTTTTGTCTGGTAATTTATATCCATCCATTCTAGTGTTGTCATTAAGTCTTTTGTAATTGATTACCATTCTAGTTTTTCCTCTTAGTATTTCATTATGATTTCGTACCATAAATGCGGCTGACCTATGTTTTGAGGTTGACCTTCTTATTACTCCTAGGTTTAATAATTCTTTTATCTGATCTTCAAATTCCTTTAGGTCTTCATTTGTGGACTCTATTGAAGCAGTTTTAACCGTGTATTCTGGGTTAATAATGTCAAGTCTGCAAGTTATATGATTGGCTTCCCAGTGCTTTAGAGGTCTTTCTCCGATTATCTCTAATTTATCTAAGATGGAAATTACTTCTTCTAGGTCTTTCTGATTTTTTATGACTCCTATATGTTGTAATCCCTTTCCAAAATTGTAGAGTTCTGTATTTATTTCTATTAAATTATAACTTTTTTCTAGTTGTATATCAGATAAACTTAGTTCTAATAATTCAATTTCTTTAATCTCTTCTTCAGTAACCTGGATTTTATTACAATTGGACTCTTCTCCTTTATTACATTTTAATGTGTTTTTGTCAGTATTTTTAACATACCTAGATTTCGTTGGAATTGATTCTGTTGTTATTGAGGTCTGAGTCATATTTTAAGAGAATATTACTCCGTCTCTAGTGAGGAGACAACTTCCGTTGTTATGTAATAAGAAGTCTAATCCTAGAACAAAGTCTACTCTAATATTTAAATCTCTAACCCATATTTTTTCTAATTTATAAGCGGGTTTATAAAAATCTGCACATGTGTTTAGAAAACTTATTTGAGCATTACTAACATAATGTTTATATACATTTGACGACCCATCCATTTGCATGGCACTTTGTGGTTCTGGAAATTCTTTTGTACCAGCTAAAGGTACAGCTAGTCCCGGTCAAATGGTAAAGGGTAAAGACTCATCAAATCCGTTGACGGCTGACACTTTGCCAAAAAGTGTAAGAATTTTGCCAACAAGTTTCAATACGGTAGCAGAGACAAGCAAAAAACCTAAGGGTTTTTTACAAAAAAGAAAAAATAAATAAAAAAATAGAAAAAATAATACAAAATTCCCTTTGCAAATTACTTAAAGAAAAAACTAAGGAGACTATACAAGAAAAGACTATACGAGAAAATCCCAATCCAGAACCAGTAGATTCTGAGCCCGAACACACAGGAAGTAGAAGTGATGAGAACGATCCATCAATAGACCATTTTACTCAACACTACGACCCAAATGACGATGATGATTCAGGAATGAGCTTTGATTCCGAAGCACTACACAACCTGGATACCTAGAAACTACAAATACGTAAGCAATGATGTCAACAGAAGAAGACAAAAAAGAATACGTAAGCAATGACATCAGAAGTCATTACTACTACTCCACTAAGACTCCACTATCAGACAAAGAAAAGACAACTCCACTACTACAAAGGCGACTCCACTAACAAAAGAAGACAAAGAAGGACCATTAAAAATTTGAAAAAGCTTTACGAGCCATGTGACGATGGGGCCCAAAGAGCACCCGGCAGGTGAGAAAGATTATTCGAATTTGAAATCCGAATTTAAGATCCGGATCCTCAGCTATAAATAGAGGACCATTTTCCACAAGAAATACAGAGCGAAGAGAGAGCAGAGCATACAACAAAGGCATTGGTTCTAAGTAATAGTTTACATATTCCCCTTCCCTTTCAAAAAACAAAAAGAGTGTGAGTGTTTGTTGTGTTTGTACAAAGAGTGTGAGCGTTTATTTTCCTACAAGTACTTGCAAGGTCACCCGGGGAATCCCGAAAGGGAAACCTCATTCCGACCATTATCATGTAAGTAGTTATCTGTTTTCTAGATCTTAGTAATCTTCACCCTATATCATGTATGTTTTATTATTGTTTCTGGTTTTACACTGAAACTTAGATTAGATGGGGGATAAAAAATTAGATTTTGTTTCCCAAAGTATAGTCTCTCGGTGCTTGCAGTATTTAGTCTTGTTTCTTCTAATCTCGTCTGTGGCTGAAATAAAGTATTTCGTAATAAAGTCTGCAGATACAAGTCTTTGTCTTTTTGTCCACTGTTAGTTGAGTGTCTTTGCCTGTACTCATTCTGAAATAAACAATTAGTTTTCATAAGTCTGCTTAGCTGATCTGCTAAGGAAATGTCTTTTCCCTTTATATGTTCTAGAGATATATTGTATATTGATGTAGCATCTAAAAAATTTAGCCATCTTCTTTTACTACTATTTTTTCCTTCTATTTTCTGGTGGAATTTTACAATAGCCTCACAGTCAGTTCTTACCAAAATTTCTTTTTTATTAATAATATATAATTTAAAACTGTTTAGTCCATAAATGACAACTAAAATTTCTGCATCTATACTACTCATATTTCCTTTTTCTTTGTACTTTCCACTGTGATAGGCGCAAATTTTTTCATCTTTCTTGTCTCCATATTTATTGTTCTTTGTTTTTAGTACTGCTCCCCATCCTTCTAGACTTCCGTCGGTTTCTTCTATTGGGTAGTCTCTTTCTAGTGGGAGGGCTAAATCTGGTATATTTTTAACCATTTGTTTGAGCTTTTGTACTAGCTTTATGTCTTCATTATTGAAGGTTTTTTGCCCATGAATTCCAGTCTTAGAATATAAGGGTCCTGCTATTTTTCCTAGGTCTTTAATAAAACTCCGTGCATAATTTAGTATTCCTAGAAATTTTTGTAAGTCTTTAGTGTTATCTAATTTATATGGCATGTCGAGGACCTTTTTTGCTATATGGGGTTGTAATTTTATTTTTCCATCTCCAATTTCTACCCCTAAGAATTTTATAAGATTCTTACATAATTCCATTTTCTTTTTGCTAATTATAATTCCATTGTCGACAAACAATTTAAATACTGTTTGTAAATGTCCTAGATGTTCGTTAGTATTGTTACTAAATACTAAAATGTCGTCTACNATTTCGGGCATAGGCTGGGGGGGTACTTATGCATTTTCCCACCTAACCTTCCATCTAGGATAAACATCGTAATAAAGGAATTAAAATAAAATACATGCCCTCTAGAATATACAAGAAAAGGTTTAGACCATACGAAAAACAAATTATAATTGATCAAGAAAATCATTGGTATCTATTAAAAATAAGACAAAATTATTTAGATATCTACGACCACTTAATAGAACAAAAACAGCTATATTTAGAACAAATAAAATTGTATTCAGACATACTTACAACACAAAAAATAACTTCTATACACGAACGAATTAAAGAGCTAGATTCACAAATACCTACAATAGGAGCTAGAATTTACCACTACATAAAAAAACTTAGAATAGAAAAACTAAATTGGGAAAACAGAACGTTATATTTGGCATAAAAACAAAAAACATAGGAAGTATTAAAAAAATTAGAATATTTAGACTTAGAAGTAGTTTCAAAAAAGAAATATCGAAGACTAAAATTTGGATCAGTAATTAAGTGTAACTTCGCAGAAGTAGACCATATTCTACATAGTGATAATCAACATTTAAATACTATTACAGATTTAATAATAAATTTAGCAGAACATAGTCAGTTATATTTAGAACAAATAAAATTAATACTATTAAAATACTTAATAGAACAAAAACAGCTATATTTAGAACAAATAAAATTGTATTCAGACATACTTACAACACAAGAAATAACTTCTATACACAAACGAATTAAAGAGCTAGATTCACAAATACCTACAATAGGAGTTAGAATTTACCACTACATAAAAGAACTTAGAATAGAAAAACTAAATTGGGAAAACAGAACGTTATATTTGGAATCCTTATTCTTGTTAGTATTTTAATAGTATTAATTTTCTTGTCTTCATTACAAATTAATCCCTCAAAAGATTTATGGTTGAGGTCTTTTTCATTTAATAGTTCGATTTCTTCTTCTGGTATTGTATTGGTCTCTTCTTCTACTTTTTCTTTTCCTTTTTCTAATTTACTTATTCTGTTCTCTAAACCTTCAATCCCTTTTTCCAAAGATATTAAAGCCTCTTCTTTTGTATTTATTGTTTGGTCTATAATTTTGATGTTAAATATTTTATTAATACACATAAGACATCCTTCTATATAGCAATTCATACATTTTGCTCTTCTGTCTTTACTGGGGTATCCTATGCAATTAAAGCATTTTTGACTATCTAACCCTTTTCCCTTAGAGAATTGGTGATTGCATTGTATATTAACGAACGTAAAAACTTTGATGTTTAGGTCTAATTTTTCTAATCCTATTTCGTTTATAAGAGTTTCTTCTTCTGAATAAGACGAATCTTGTTGTCTTCCTTCTAAAGCGTCTATGTTTATTACCGAATATATGCTTTCATTATCTGACATGTATTCATCTACATTTATCAGGGTTTCTTGGAAATCTTCTATAAGTTGGACATTTCTTGTTCTACTATTATTTCTACATGGACAAGTATTGGCTAGATGTTCTTCACTTCCACATGTAAAACAAGATAGTCTATTTTTGTAAATTCTATTATTATTATTATGTTTTCTTACATGTCTATCCTTATTTAGATAAGGTTTTCTTGCCGCGGATTTTCTTAGGTAATACCTTTTCTTAGGTTTGTAGTCTTGGTTATTTTGATACGTCTTTTTGTATTTTCTTTTGGGTGTACTTTGATCATAGCTTCGCGTTGTGTATATATTCTTACAAAAACCTGTCTCGTTTTGTTTTAATTGTTTTTGTATTTGTATATTTGTACATTTTTTTTGTAATATTTCCATAACATGTTGTATTTTATGTCCAATAGACCAGCTAGCATTAGTATTTTGCATTACTCCCTCTCTTTTACTCCATCTTTCTTCTATTTCTCTTCCTAAGGCTCCGGGAAGTTTGTTGAAAAGCTTTTTTCCCAAGCTCTGGTCAAACGCATTACCGCTTATTGCACAATAATAAAAATAGTCTTTTAAAAAGTTCTTTATATGGCTCCAATTTGTGATACTAAGTTGTTCTAATTTTATTAATGCATTCTTTTGTAATACTACTAATCCACTATTTGGATCTTCTCCTGTTATTAGGCTGTGTATTTTATTAGTAAAATTATACGGGTTTGTCCCATATTTACTAGTTCTTGGAATTCTTGAGGATAAGCTACTTTGTATGCTTCTCATACTCCTTTGATTGATTCTCCTAAAAAGGTTTCCATGTATCTATATATCGTTTCTGCATCTGTTTCACTATAATGATGTATGTTATCTGCTACCACTATTCCTTTCCATACGTCTATTACTGAGTTCCATAATTGAGGGTCATGAGCTGCTATATTTAATATCTTTCTTCTATCTCCTCCGTCTTGAAGTTTGATAGGGGCTTCTATTGGCATTCTTATTCCTATTGGTCTAACCATTTCTAGTTCTGTTGCCGGATCTTGCCTAAATACCCGGTGTCGTGGTAAATTACCTATAGTATATTCTACTGTTGTTATAGGGGTTATCTTCTGGAAGGGACTTGAACTAGAGGAAGCGGTTTCCATGAATTCTTTTAAACTGCGTGTTGTCTCATCATTGCTTTCTTCTTGTCTATACCCATAATTATCTGTTCTAAATTTGCATTCTTTAAAGTGTTTTTCTACTGTAGAAATTTCTATTTCTCCTAATTTACAACCTTTACATTTAAATAAAGTTGTCATATTTGCTTGATGTATTTCTTTAGCTCTTGCCATCGATAAATCTACCTCATGGTCTTCTTCTTCTTTGATTTGAATATTCACGCCTTCCATGTTTATGGTTGATTCATTATCATCTAAATCGTCATCTAGTTCCTTTTGATCTGTATATTTATAATCAGTAAATCTAATTGATGTCTCTCCCTTATTATTAGTGTATGTAAGGTGGTCATTTGGCCTTAACATTTCCTTTTTACTAAATTTCTCTAAATTCCATTTTCTACCTGCATATTCTTCTGAATTTATTTTTAAAGGTTTCATTAATTTGATTCCTTTATTTTCCATTATACCTACCGCGTCGTCTATTTTTATTTTAAACCTTGAACTGCTGTTGGTTGCTAATTTTCCTATGAAACCAACACAGACTAGTAAATTGTTTCCACAGTTCATTTCTTTGTAACCCTTAGTTTGTATACCTATTTTTATGTATTCTCCAAATTCTTTTGAATTTAGCATGAAATTTGGACTACAATAAAAAATTCCTCCATTATTACTCATGTCGACTTCTGTTAAACCTATTATGGATCTTTTAGATTCTGACCATGTACTATCATATAAATTGATTAATACTTTAGTACCTAAATTTTTTCTCGTTAAACCTTTAAGTCCGATTACTACCAATCCCATATGCATGAGATTCATTCGCCTTTTTTGTATTTCTTGTATAGATTCTTTACTAATTAAACTTATGCTTTCACTATCGTTCTCCGATACACTCAACTGTTCTTCTCTATATGTCTGTATAAATGTGCTGTTGACGAGAAAAGTCCTGTGTTATAGAGAACTTGTGGATTTAATAATTTTAATTTATTTTGCTTAAATATTTCTATGTCTCTGTCTACATCTATTATTTCATCTAACTGATGACTACTTGGTCTAGATGATTTCATCAGTCGAGCTAGCATTTCTATCTTGAGAGAAATTGGTCCTTCTTTCTTGGAAACTTCTATTCCTGTTTGAAAAAAGGTCCATGCTTTTTCTTTCTTTTTAAGTCTATCCTTTTGAGGGGTTATTTCGGTCCTTTTAAGCTGTTCTATTAATGTTTGTATATTGTTTTCTTGTTTAGCTTCTTCTTTAGAGGTTTTATTTTCTAATAAACTATCCAATTTCTAAATTGAAACGACGTTTCTATTGCCAATGTTGAAATACTATTCTTGTCCTGATTAGTAGACTTTTAAGTTTTAGTTCATATATAATTAGGTCCCTTGAGGACTAGGAAGGTTAAGTTAAGAATTAAGATCGAATAATGCATGTGAATATTTGTCTTTTTTCAAGGGGACCATATATATATAAGATGTCATTGTACTTACCTATGGAAGAGTGAATTATGACCATATATATCATTTACAATAAGATGTTCTAATCATCTGATATTCGATATACAAATTCACACATAAAGACCAATCAGGGGTGAATCACAAACGTTAAATTGAAAATTAAGGTTAAGTAATTCAAAAAAAGAGGAAAATCAAACGAAAAGTTAACCTTGAACAAATTAAAGTATATTTGTTTGTTGAACTAAGTCTTTCAACAAATTATATTTTATTAAGCCACCCCTTTGTTGGTACCAACTTGCATTAAGTAATTGTCTTTGTTTATATTGATATAATATACATATAAGACGACACTTTGTGTTTAGGTAAAGCAATTAGTAAGTACAGTTTCCTGGAAAATGCACTCTCATCAATGTGTTAAGTATCTTGACTTACAATGGTCATATATGGTTAGTCAGTTTTAACATCCTTCGTCGAAAAATTATATTATGTATATAAATTATTGTGCAAAGTATATAGATTAAAAATTATTTTTCATACATATATATCAAATCTTGAACACCCTTACCGAAATTTCTGATTTTGCAACTGATTGTCACTATTATTAACAATTTCCTGGAAGTTTCTTAAGTAAAACACTGCATGACTCATGAAGTAGAAATATCTTGACTTATACAATATTGGTCTTTCTAAACTATTTACGTAATTAAAGTGTCAATGAAAATGAATAGCAGACATCATGGCATGCGCCATGCATACTATTTGATAGGTAAGGTAATTTCCATGAAAATGTTAAATACCTCAACTAATTACGACAGTCTTATTTTCCTTTTTAGTCTGTTTTAAAAGGAATTTTCCTTTCATTTTTCTTGCCAATTCTTTAATTCTAACTTTATGACTGAGATCATAACATTAAAGGACATATTTATACTTATAATATGCATTTTTAGTTTAGGCCCAGTAGTTTCAAAACCAAAAAAAAAAAAAAAAAATCAAAGAAACTTTAAACTAAATCAAAACTAGAAAAACAAATTAAAATGGATGGAGTACTTAAAAATCAACTTACAATAATATTACTAAACCACTAGAAATTAGAGCAAATGCATACTATTAATCAATTTTCCAAAGACATTTTCGGAGTGACTCTAGGGCGGACGAACCAAAAAAGCTTCGGAGTGCAAATTAAAGGTATATATTCATAGGGTGTACGGCGGACTAGAATTGAGGCATAAGCCGTGATGTAAAAGTGTAAGTCTGGGGCATAAGAACGTATGCTTCAGACGTTAATTTTGATTTTTTTAAAAAGTATTTTTCTTATAAATATATTTTTTATTATTAGTGTTACGATATGTATATATTAAAAAGAATTAGGTATCATGTCTAAAATTGATAGGATAGAAATTTCATAGCACTATGTTCCTGAAATAACTTTATCCATTTTCGTCACTACTCTTACACTTTTATCCTTTTTTTTTAAATATATAAATAATAATCCGTACAAATATTAATTAACTGTGTGAAGGACTAAAATGACAATACAACAAAAAATGACTTTGTGCTTCGGCTTCTAATATTTATATTTTCTCCCAAGAGAATTGTGTACAAAATCGATGGACCATCTCGAAAAATATATCTTGGGCAAAATTGCGTTAAAAACTGAGGGACGTCCTCAGTTTCTTATAGAATTAATTTTAAAAAAATTAAAATAGAAATAAACCGAGGGACTTCTCGATTTTTAAGAATGATGTTGTCCATCGATTTTGACTCAAATTTTTTAGCAATGTTGTATAATTGGTCATTGTTCTTGTCTTGCAGGTCCTATTCTTTCATAATTCTTCTTGATTTTGTTTTTTCGATCGAGCACCACACATATCTCAATTGAACTATTCAATCAATTATTCCAATGCCCATACCTCATATCATCAGTAGGGCCTGAGTTAAGACATATGAATTCGATAGAGTTTAATAATTTCGATTTAAATAATTTTTATATATATTAAAATTTTAGATTTGTCTCTGCACTTTTATCTGTCAGCGTTGCTTGAATACTTTACAATATTTTATCTTAGTGTGCCAGCAATGACTTTGTTTTTTTGTTCGTAGGCACTTTATCTTCACTATTTTTTACCGAATGAAAAAGCTTTCTTGCTACCAGCTTTTATTAAATACTAGTCCTTAGGAACGTGTGTTGCACGTTTATTCCATATTATTGAATTATTATATAGAAAATATTGAAATTAACAATATAAACTTTATCATTTACATCATATTCATTAAATAAAATTCATATTAGTGGAATGTTTTTTTTTTTTTAATCATAACAGTGGAATGTTGCATTTGCCATCAAGCAAGAAATGTGAAGCTAATTAAGATAATATAACATGTAATGGTATGAATATGACGTTATAACTTATCCTCAATAATCTCTCATTGCGCACTTTACACGTAGATCCCATATCCAATTTGAAAACATAAAAAGAAAATTTTAAGAATAAATATAAAAATCACTTACAAAGGAACCAATTTACATGAAATAAAACCAAAATGTAAATTTTTGGAACATTTCCAAACACATTCGAGAGATATGTATCCTTCATCTACATCAATTAGAATAAAAAATAAAATATAAAAATTATTAGTGTATAAAAGAGTATATATTTTTATTTCATTCTAATCCATACATAGTGATAAAATCTATTGTCTTTCAAATATTCATTCTCTATCTATCAATATTATCACATATGATGACGTCTTCGATCCAAATGCAACACTAATGCTACTATCCCTAACAGTTCTAAAAAGACAATGATATTCTTTTTCTTCTGTACCTAGAAGATCTAGTGTAAAGGAACCAAAAAAGTAATATTGGAGCAAAATGAGGTAAACAACATAATAGTTAGATATGGTCATAATTATTATCTAGAATAATTTTCTTCCAAAGCTGATACCTAGGTCAGATCTGAAACATGAAAAATTAAGCTCTAACAAAATAAGGTGAAAAATTAAACGGAAGAAAGAAAAGCAACGACTGTATATATTTATATATTATGTGAAGTGACAAAGAAAGGAAGAAGAGAGTTCAATTCACTTAACCAAAGTATGTAAATCAGTGAAAGCACCGATTTGAATTCCTCCGACAATTACCTAAAAACTAAATATTAAAAGAGAATTTTCTCAAAATATGAAAATATATTATAACAATAGGTGAATATTTATAAGTAGAGAGAGAATAATTAAGATTAGGAAGGAAATGAGAAGCCAACAAACGGAGAAAACAAACAAGTAGGTATATGATGATTAGCATTAGTATAATAATATGATATATGATTATTATTTATTTAATTAATTTTTATTACTTTTTTAATTTAATATAGGGGTATTTTCGTAATTCAACTCTTGAGGTTAATCTCTTCCCACAAATAATAATATATGACTTATTGTTGCTATGATTGCCACAGTATCAGTGGTTGTCACTCTTATCTCCTGCTCCCTTTTTCTGGAACTTTTTTCCCTTTTCATTAGCTAGAAATGATATATTAATTTTAAGTATTTACATGTACGTACCCTAAGTTGGAGGGCAGGTATTATGTCAATAGTAAGTTAACTATAAGTTACCAACATGAGTTGTGGTGCATTAGTGGGAGTGTTTTATCATTAATGATCGCAGGTTCGAGCCCTGGGTATGGAGAAAATCTTGTTGGGAGCGCTACCCTCGAATTGGCCCTGCAATGCGAGATCTGAATGTAGTGGACACCGGGTGGAAAACCAAAAAAAAAAGTTAACTGTGAGGTGAGGAAGTAAAGAAAGAAACTATAATACTATGTATTGTATCTCAATTATTCTTCATTCCCACTCCACAACAGTTTTATTCTTGTGTCACAAGGATGTATTTCAACAAGGAATTGTCTGCTTTGAAAGATCAATTCCTTGTCTATCTGAAATTTGAAGTTGCCCGAGAGGACTCAGATATGGCAAGGGATCGAACGAAGTTCTTTCTATGGGAGTTAAAATTTATTGATTGTTTTCTCTATTTGAAAAGCTTCCCTTTTGCAAGTGAATGCGGTATGCTACATGTCTCACATAAAATGATAGAAATTTGGAAAAGTCAGTGTAATTCAGGAATACCATACTTGAAGAAGAACGAAAGTATGAAGAGTCTGTATCTTGAAGAAGTTAGGGATGCTTTGGATTCATTTGCCTACTGGAAGGACGTAATTTGGAAGACTAAGCAAGAATTTAGAGCTAAATACTCCTTTCCAAAAACATCACTTGCAGCCAACAAGGTGGATGATCATGTTAATACTCATAGCCCCAAATTTGTGATGGAATTCATCGATGCTGTTGTGGGAAATCTCAGTGTTGTAGTCAAGATCAATGATCCATCTTCGTTGCTCTTAGTTCCAGGACCCAAGGAACCAATAGAGCAAGTGTCAAAGGAGTTGAAGTTATTAAGATTTTTTGTCTGCTTTGTTTCAAGCAAATGTATAGAGCCTCAATACAGACATACTACTTTTTTATACTCACGCTTTAATTGAGGCTAGCCACCTCGCAATGCTTGTGTGGTTGAATTTTCCAGTCTATGGCAACGGAAATCAAAACTTGGCTTCACGTGAAATCAGGCGTTTGCTTTCTGATTTCATGGAAATGAAGATTGAGACCATTCAGCCAGGAATCAGCCGCAACAATATTTATATTGATGTCCTGCAAGCTTTGAAGTCAACCATACCACAAGCACAAAAGAAGCATGCAGCTGAGAGTAGCACTGTGGAGATTCCAACACACAGTCTGACGGTTGGTTTGAGTGATCAAATGGCTAACCTTCAGGAGATACTCTGCCTTCTAAGAGACAATCTCATTCATCTGCCAATACTAGATCTGGAATTTCATCTTCAAGCTATGGATTCTGTTATTATTGATGCTGGGCTTCTTATTTACTCGTTATATGATATCAAGAGGGAGAAGAAGACACAGTATTGGATGATATGAACCGAGCACTTGGTTTGGATCTTCCGAGAAACATTGAGCCTATCAAGGTGATGGTCTACCTTGTCATGCAAATGGCAATTCATTGTAACTTGTCAAAGGTTCATGGACTAGGCTATGTCGATTTTCTATTGAAAAACCTGAAGGATTTCCAAGGCCATTATTCCCATTCACTTGCTTTCCTCAAGAATCAACTCCATGTTATTCAAACGGAATTTGAGAGCATGCAACCTTTCCTGAAGGTTGTTGTAGAAGAGCCACAAAATAAGCTCAAGACACTGAATGAAGATTGTGCTACACAGATAATTAGGAAAGCATATGAGGTGGAATATGTAGTTGATGGTTGTATTAATAAAGTAGCTCCTCATTGGTGCCTAGAGCGTTGGCTCCTGGATATCATAGAGGAGATTACTTGTATCAAAGCAAAGATTCAGGAAAAGGACACGGTTGAGGATACAATGAAGACTGTCATTACTCATACATCATCACAATTGGCAAGGACACCAAGGATGAATGAAGAAATTGTGGGGCTTAAGGATGTCATAGAAAATTTAAGAAATCGACTACTGAATGGAACCAAAGGGCAAGATGTCATTTCAATTCACGGCATGCCAGGTCTAGGTAAGACGACTTTGGCCAACAAACTCTATTATGACAGGTCAGTTGTCTCTCAATTTGATATTTGTGCGCAATGTTGTGTGTCTCAAGTATATTCATATAAGGACTTGTTATTGGCCTTGCTATGTGAAGCTGTTGTTGAGGATTCTGCGCGTAGAGAACTTTGTGCCAATGATTTGGCTGATATGCTACGTAAAACTTTATTGCCCCGAAGGTACCTTATCCTTGTTGATGACGTGTGGGAAAACAGTGTTTGGGATGATTTAAGAGGTTGTTTTCCAGATGCCAATAACAGAAGCAGAATCATTCTAACAACAAGACATCATGAAGTTGCCAAATATTCTAGTGTTCATAGTGATCCCCTTCATCTTCGTATGTTTGACGAAGATGAAAGTTGGAAGTTGCTTGAAAAGAAAGTGTTTGATGAAGAAAGCTGTTCCCCTCTCCTAAAAAATGTTGGGCTAAGAATAGCAAAAATGTATGGACAGCTCCCTCTTTCAATTGTTTTGGTGGCTGGTATTCTGTCAGAGATGGAAAAGGAAGTAGAATGTTGGGAACAAGTGGCCAACAATTTGGGTTCCCACATTCACAATGACTCAAGAGCCATTGTAGACCAAAGTTATCAGGTTTTACCCTGTCATCTTAAGTCTTGCTTCCTTTATTTTGGAGCATTTTTAGAGGATAGAGTGATTGACATTTCAAGGTTAATAAGGTTATGGATATCAGAATCATTTATAAAAAGTAGTGAAGGCAGGAGCTTGGAGGATATAGCAGAAGGTTACTTGGAGAATCTTATTGGAAGAAATCTAGTAATTGTTACTCAGAGGGCCGATTCAGATGGTAAGGTCAAAGCATGTCGCCTTCATGATGTATTACTCGATTTCTGCAAGGAAAGAGCAGCTGAGGAGAATTTACTACTATGGATAAAACGGTAATATGATAAGTGGTGTTACTTTCAATCAATCAAGTATTTCAAGTTATATTTGAAAATTAATGATATGATTTTGCTAATTGATATATTCACAGAGATCAGATTACCAAAGCTGTTTACTCTCACAAGCAGCATGCTCGCTTAGCCTTCACTGAAATGGATAATCTTGTAGAATGGAGTGCATCTTGCTCACTTGTTGGCTCTGTACTTTTTAAGAGTTATGGCCCATACTTTCCCGGTCATGCTTTTGCAATTTCACACATTTTATTAAATTTCAAGTTTCTAAAAGTATTGGATTTGGAACACCAGGTTTTTATTGATTTTATTCCAACTGCGCTCTTTTACTTGAGGTATTTATCTGCACGCATTGCATGCATTGATCAGAATTCAATTCCTTAAACCATATCCAATCTTTGGAACCTTGAAACTCTTATATTAAAGGGTATATCAGCTAAGATGCTATTACTACCTAGTACAGTTTGGGATATGGTTAAATTGAGACATCTGCGTATTCCTTACTTCAGCCCAGAAAATGAAGAAGCATTACTCGAGAACTCCCCAGAACTTTCTAATTTGGAAAGCCTTTCTAGTCCATTTTTCGCTCGTGTTGAGGATGCAGAATTGATGCTGAGAAAAACACCTAATCTTCGGAAACTGATATGTGAAGTTAAATGTTTAGAATACCTTCCTCAGTACCATGTGTTGAATTTTCCAATACGGCTTGAAATACTAAAGTTTTTTCGATCAAAAGCCTTTAAAACCATCCCCTATTGCATCTCTGCACCAAATCTCAAATACCTGAAACTCTCTGGCTTTTTCCTAAATTCTCAGTATTTATCAGAAACTGCTGATCATCTCAAGCACCTTGAGTTACTCAAACTGTGCCGCGTTGAATTTGGTGATCATGGGGAATGGAAAGTGAGCAGTGGCAAGTTCCCTAAACTCAAAATCTTGAAACTAGAATATGTGTCCTTGATGAAATGGATTGTAGCTGATGATGCCTTTCCTAACCTTGAACAATTGGTTTTGCGTGGATGTCGAGATCTTAAGGAGATCCCTTTTTGTTTCATGGACATCCTTTCTCTCAAGTACATCGAGGTAGAAAACTGCAATGAGTCGGTTGTCAAGTCAGCCATGAATATACAAGAAACACAAGTTGAAGATTATCAAAATACTAATTTCAAGCTCGTTCTCATCAAGGTACACTACTGAAAAAAGCTTTATTCTGCATGATTTTGATGAATCAGAAATGGCCTAAATTTTATGAACTGTTTTCTCCTGTTATCTTTACCTAGTGGCCTCGTTTTACATTTGGGTTTTTCTCTTGGTTTTCTTGCAGAAAAAGACATACCCAAGGCATTTAAAAGATTAGTTTTTCTTCCAGGTACTACTTTTTTTTTTTCTTTCTTTCCTTTTTTTGAGTACACCGAATAGATAGATTCATCTTTTTTGTCTTTTCGATATGTAAGGGATAGAATCAATTTAAACTGATATGACCAGAAACTGAGAAAGCGTGGCATGCTCTAACAAAATGCTGAACTCTGGTGAACACAACCATGATGGATTTCCAAATAATGACAGGGTTGTAGTCCCAACTTGTCAACACAAATGTGCTATAGTCATTTTGCTTACTGTAATACCATTTCATGACACACACACACAAACATTAACTGTAGTAAAGTTTTGATGGATCAGCTGATTTGTTAGTGCAACCCATTGTAATCCGTTCAAATTCAACTCAAAAAATGCCCATTGAGTTATTCTTTAACAGGGTATCCAGAGTTTGTAGCTGGAGCAATTTGGAATATCACATGTACTTTCTTTATGAGTTATTTCGTTTAATAAAGATTCTGTAAAACATCCAACGGCTGTTGCATTCATTGTAAACTAAATACATCTCACAATGTAACTATTGAACAAATTTTTCATTGAAGTCCTTGAGGTTTGATATAAGTCATTAGATTTTACGGATCCTGAAGTGAATGGTTTCAGCCTTTTCTATTTTCTTATGAGTTCACCAAAATGTTGTGATGCCACTCTGCTACATGTTAGAGAAATGAGAATGTTAGCACCCAAGAGTATGGCCTAGCAATCAATCAATGAAGCAGGTGAAAACAACAAAAGCGAAAAATATTAAGAGATTTCTTCCCATCCATCTAAGTACCGCTAAATAGAGATACCTGATACCTCTTTGGTTGGAAGAAGCAGGTACTCAGTAAAATGGTCGATGTGAGCTCAATACCATCAATAACAGCCCACAAAAAAGAACAATGAGAAAGTCACAATAAATGTCCATATGCTTGGAACTAAAGAATTCAAGGCACACAATGTAAATTCAGTAATCTTTTATCTCTGCCTGCAGTTGAATATACCAGATATCAGATCTGAGACAGTGTTTAAAAAGGAAACTATTATTCGACCCTATTCCTTTCTCAAACCTCGAAACCAACACCAGTTATACAACAATATATGCAGAACCCTTTAACTATATACTCTATACAAATTAAATGAGTAACTAAGCATTTGAATAAGGCAAAAATTGCAGTGGTACATACTCTATGTCAAACATGTACTAACAGTATTGTCAATGTTCCTTGCAATTTTTAACAGGCTTAGCTTCAAAACTTCCTTCCGGTCTCCTCTCAAGTTTATATGGCATGTAAGTACCAAGTATCCTATCCCACGTCACAAAGAAAGGCAGTGAATAGTTATACTTGGTCCCATAAAGCTGGTGATGGATATCATGGTAAGCGGAGTTGTTTTTAAAGAAGATATGGAAGAGATTTCCGGGCAACCATAGTCCGCAATGATCACCAACCGTCTTGATCGTAGCAAATGAGAAAAAGAAGATGGAGGTACGTGGTGACATGCCAGAGACAAGGAAAGCTAGAGCCCCACCGATTGTGTCAAGAATCAGACCCTCCAAAGGGTGGTTGTACAAAGCTCCAAATGCATACGGAACAATTAGCCGGTGATGTTGATCATGGATATGTTTGTACAAGAACTTGTTTAGGTGCATGTACCGATGCATAAAATATTGCCAAGTATCTAACATCAACATGGCAACAAATAACTGTCTGCCAAGAACAAAGATTGAAGCGTGTCGATCCCCACCAGATTCACCATCATCTCCTGTGACCTGCTCCATATTAGTAGATAATCAGACAACAAGAATTAGTAAAAATACAAAGATAAAAATTGACATGATGTGGAACAAGAATATGAGAATCAGGTTCATGATTGGAACAAGATACTAAAAGTACACAAAACAAGTATGGGAAGTCAACTACTCATGGTATGTACTTAAGTTACTTATCATAATTCAGAACATACGAAAGGTGTACAACTTTTAACTCATTGATCAAAGACTAGTTGTATTCGGTATGAGCTTGCCCTCTCCTAATTAAACTTATCTATTTTCCTCTTGGGATCAGAAAAGCTTACATTTCTGCTATCATAAATGATAAGGCAAGTGCTAATTTGTGGGTCCCAGAATCACAAGCCAACTTACCAAAGTGAAAGGGAACCAAAGCAGTGCATTAGTTGAGTCAAGACTCAAGAGACCCAACTAATGACCACCCATAAAGAGAAGTGCCAACAAATAAATTAAGTTTGAAGTAGAATTTTCAAAGGGTAGACATGAATTAGGCTAAACTTTGCAAATTAGGCTGCAGCCTACACACATATCAACGCAAGCCAAAGGAAAGACAAGACCACATTGTTTTCTTTTTATATCTCTTCTTTGCAGGTTAGAGAAACGAATCTATCCCTCAACATATCCAAGCTCACATATTGCAGTTGAAAAGATCATCTCACAACTTACTTTAGTCCTTCCATAAGACCAAACATATGTGAAGTAGCACCGTAGAAAGCTAGGTAGACAAGGAAATGCAAAAGAAGAGCAATGATTCCCCATTTTACCACATTTCAAGTTTCTAAAAGTACTGGATTTGGAACACCAGGTTGTTATTGATTTTATTCCAACTGAGCTCCCTTACTTGAGGTATTTCTCTGCGCTCACTCATCAGAATTCAATTCCTTCAAGCATATCCAATCTTTGGAACCTTGAAACTCTTATAATAGTACAGTTTGGGATATGGTTAAATTGAGATATCTGTATATTCCTAACTTCAGCCCTGAAAATAAAAAAGCATTACTCGAGAACTCTCCAAAACTTGATGATTTGGAAACCCTTTCCAATCCATATTTCACTCGTGTTGAGGATGCAGAATTGATGCTGAGAAAAACACCTAATCTTCGAAAACTGATATGTGAAGTCCAGTGCTTAAAATACCCCCATCAGTACCATATGTTGAATTTCCCAATACGGCTTGAAATACTAAAGCTTCATTTATCAAAAGCCTTTGAAACTGTCCCCTTTTGCATCTCTGCACCAAATCTCAAATACCTGAAATTCTCTGGCTTTTACCTGAATTCTCAGTACTTATCAGAAACTGCTGATCATCTCAAGCACCTTGAGGTACTCAAACTGTACCGCGTTGAATTTGGTGATCATGGGGAATGGAAAGTGAGCAGTGGCAAGTTCCCTAAACTTAAAATCTTGAAACTAGAATATGTGTCCTTGATGAAATGGATTGTAGCTGATGATGCCTTTCCTAACCTTGAACAATTGGTTTTGCTTGGATGTGAAGATCTTATGGAGGTCCCTTCTTGTTTCATGAACATCCTTTCTCTCAAGTACATTGAGGTAGACATCTGCAACAAGTCTGTTGTTAAGTCAGCCAAGGATATACAAGAAACACAAGTCGAAGATAATCAAAATACTAATTTCAAGCTCGTCATCATCAAGGTACACTACTGAGAAAAGCTTTATTCTGCTTGATTTTGATGAATTAAAAATAACGGCTTTAAACTTTATGAACTGTTTTCACTGTTATCTTTAACCCTCGTGGAGTCATTTGGGTTTTCTTGCAGAAAATGTTGTTGAAATTCGATACATCTCATGCTGAAGAGATATGCGAGGCAGTTAATGTTGGGTTTGAAAGTGTGATTGGGCGTCATGCGGAAGCTTACAATTTGCAAATCATATTGCTTATAAATCAGATAACAAAAACTTATACTAAAAATCAAAATATTATTATATCAAAACTAATATAAAGAAAAACATTGAAACTTTAGAGAAAATAAATCTCCCCATAAACAAAAGTCTTAAACGACTACATTGTGGATGTTATTGTTTTTGTGTTAGAAGAAACAAGCCTATATTTATAGAGTCCTAAAACCTTTTCTTACTAGAAAAAGAGTCCTAAAAGGAGATAATTAACCAAATATGAAAGAATATTATATTTTCCTTTCAAGAAAAGTAAAAACATTTATGGTAATGTTTTGTCTTTTCTTTAAGGAAAAATAAATCTTAAATTATGGTAAGAAAATCAGGGCAAAACCCTAACGGTTAAAAGATTATCCTCTCTTCTAGGTACAGATTATATTTTCTTTCTTTCCTTTTTTTTAGTACATCATAAAATTGATTCATCTTTTTTGTCTTTTTGATATGAAAGGGGGAAACTCAATTTCAATTAATAGGAAAGAAAAGATACTTGCTCTGAGTGAAGATGTGGATGCTGATGAGTTGTTTCTTATAATAAACTAGTCTTTGGGAACGTGCTTTGCACGTTTGTCCCATATTATTATTATTATAAAACTTCTTTATATTGTAAAAATTGAATTATAAAATAGAAATTGTTGAAATTTGAAATATTAATTCACTTTCCATGTTTTTTGATAGGAACACCTAATAGTTTAAATGTGAACATAAGCAAGGTTGGTTATGTTTTCAAATGCTTCACATATTAAAACTTATGTCATAACTTTCAGAAATCGGGAATTCCTCCTCTTATAGTCGTATGCATAACAAGAAGTTGTTGTTGAATGAAAGCAGTATTTTGTAAATGTTGAACAAAAAGTTGATCTACATATGTCTTCTTTAATATGGCTAGAATATCCTTGTCAATTTTATAGTATACACCTAGTAAAAAAGTAGTAATTATATTATGATGAAGATACTTAATTATTATTGACATCAAAAAAATTGAATCAATATATATTAATTATAATTACACCTACATGTATCCTTTCTTTGATTCAAGATTAGGATTTCTTTAACATAAGAATATTATTTGTATGGTTGAAATATAATAAGAATCAATCTCTATTCAAGAATATTTTCTTTCATATGAAAATTTGACATAAGAGTATTACTTGTATTGTTTAATTAGTATAATTGCATTACGAAATATAATAAGAATCGATCCTTATTAAAGAACAAGGGACTTGATATAAAAAGTTAAAATATGTAAAAGATGTTAAAAATTATAAGATCTAAATATCCTGAAAATTATGCATACAATTTCTCAAATCTCAAAAATTTTATTTCTATATCACGTTTCCTACAAACTATATTTTATGTATGTGAAATAATAAAATTGATAAAAAGAGAGTTGTAAATAGCATATCCATTATGTACCTGATGATGAGAAGTGAAGAGCGCACAGTTACCAAATAAAATCTGAAATGTAGAGAAATAAATAAGAATTAGTTAGCAAACTCAAGGAATTCTTCATCTATTAAATATATATTGTTGAGAACTAAAATGAGCATAAGAGGAATAAAGTAGTTACCAATCAACAATATATATTTATATATTCAAACTTTTATGACATATAGCTGCTAATCTATATATTATATAAAGCTTAAAGATGAAAGATTAATGTGACTTGAGTTGTAGAAAATCACTGCACATGCACTATATAGTACTCCAATTCTATTTGACAAGTAACATGAAAAGTTCACATAACTTTTGGAAGCTCAAGGAAAAAAATAGTAAATGTGAGATATGAAATAGTAGGATTGTAAATTGAGTTCAAATAATATGTATTAGGTTAATTAATGGGGAGATGAAAGATTTCTATCAATTAAATGTAGTTAAATTACTGATAAATAACTTTTTTTTTAAAATGATAAAATGATTACTCAATTTTTAACTATTTAATATTTTATTATTTACATATTTTATAACATTTTTATTTAGTTTAGGGGCAAAATGGTAATCCAACTTTGAATGTTGGAGCTTCCCACTTATAATAATATATGATTCTGTAAACTTCCTGCAGCTGGTGCATTCATTGTAATTTGTAAATTAAATACATTTCAAATCATTCACTCAGTCCTTTAATGTTTGTGGCTCCTGAATTGAATGGTTTCACCCTTTTGTATTTTCTTATGAATATACAACAATATAGTCAGTGTAATCGCAAAGGCCAAGGCCACAGGTGGGTTTGGAATGGTGGTGCTCTCAAATTTCTGCTGAATGATTCTCAAATTGTGAGTCTTTTTATTAAATAGAGAGTACAAAGATTACATATCCATAAAGAATCCATCATTTCAATCCCTAAACCTCAGTTATTCTATCTCTCTAAATCTGCTATGATATCCCTCTGAATCAACTATTCTATCACAATATTTATTTTCTTTGATTTTACAACAAATCTATATAATTATACTAATTTAGTAGCAGTATATAATTACATTAATATATACAATCATTCACTAATAATTCATGATTTGTGAAGATAGAGACGTGGTTTCTGATATACCTCAGCAGGCCCAGATAGAGAAGCAGAGGCCTACTCAAAGGTGTACATTTCCTTTTTCACCTCCCAACAGAAATCTGAAAGACCAAACTGGAAGTCAGAGCTAAATACCCTTTTCCCAAAATACAAACTTTGTTTTATAACACAAAAGTCACTCATCTTTGTTGGTTCTATGCAATTTTATTGATTGACAAAGTGACAGGAAACAAGTAAGTCAAGTTGGTTCATAGATACACTATATCAAAGAGCCCGAATCTGTAGTAAGATAACTAATGAATAAAGACAAGTGTGCAATAATAAAGCAACAGATGATAGTTACTTCATTGAAGAGTTGAAGTTCGACAACAACACTACAGAGGCGAGGAGTTTGATTTGAAGAAGGAGTTTACTTGAAGTAGAACTCTAAGTAGAGAGAGTTTGAGTTTATGAGGAGTTTAAATTGAAGAATAACTCTCTCAACAGTTGTATGATTATATGTATTTTTAGCTTAGGATTATAAGATTCAAAAATCTTCTCTTTACTTTCTAAAATTTCATATCAAATTAAAACCAAAAAAAAAAAAAACGAAATGGAGGGAGTACTTAGAAATCAAAGTACAATGATATTCCTAAACCACTAGAAATTAGAGCAAATGATTATACTTATACTATTAATAATAAATTGCAACTATTCATTTAAGCGATAATTGCTAAACGTAGATGCCTTAAAGCTCAGAAATAAATCATTTCGTTTGTATTATGGATTTGGGCGACCCAAATGAATTTGTATCTGTTTTTTCTCATTTATCAATAAGAAGAAGTCCCCGAAATTTCATTTTTT
>NC_064287.1:50259596-50260897 GCF_019186545.1 Solanum stenotomum | reverse complement strand
ACTGCTGTGGGAGTTTCTCTAACCGACAACCATCACATAAGAGCTATAGTGATGATACAGCGATCGACCTCACGCTGCCAGAGCATCTTATACCCGGCCAAAGGTATAAGACCTGAACTGCCTAATGGATCCACTAGTCTAATCTGAAAAGGATTCATCTAAAAAGCATGATCCTTTTCTACCCATGGTGGCTAACATGGTTCTATGGGGGCTGTGGGTTCTTTGAACGCTCCCCCAATTCAGTGCTTGATACTACTCCCAAAAATGTACTGGCTCTTATGTTTTTAAAACATATTTATTCCTGCTGATATGAGATAATTACTCAAAAACTAGCCCGAAGGCTCTTTGGAAATCTCAGTTTCCAACCTTGTTTAGATGTAAAGACCTTTCTTTAAAACTTCTTTGGGAATACATAGTTCCCTAATAACTTTGAGAAATGAACTCAACTTTAAACTCTTGACTTAACTTGAAACTGGGACTCTTACTCGACTTGAAACTTGACTGCTAACTTCACTTGACTTGGAACTATCTTTCCTTGAATCGGAATTATGAATTCAAGGTGTTCGATCACATGTTATGGAGGGATTCTTGAACACTTAGACGTACTATGGAGTGTCGGAAACAACCATAAAACATAGGTATAATACTTTGGAACTTGCTTGAGAAAGTGAGAAAAGAAATGGGGAAACTTGGCTGAGACTTCAGATTTCTGGTGACACAGATGGGACTTACGGACGCCATCGACGGACCGTAGATGGACTTACGGTCCGTAGATCGCGTCAGAGATTTTCCCCAGAATTCATTTAAGAAAAAGACTAAGTGTTGACCTACGATCCTGACTTACGGTCCGTGGATCAGGCTACGGACCGTAGATCGATGCCTCAAAAACCCAACTTCTGTCCCGATCGACGGTTGACCAGTACGGACCGTCAATCGATCTACGGTCCGTAGGTCAGGCCCGTAGATGGGGATCAACAGCTCAGAAATTTGCTGCGAAAAGATGGTGAATCAACTTTAAAAGGGTCACAACTCTTAGGGTCATAATTCCCTCAACATACAATAGGTTTTGACTTAAATACTCGACCCACTCATGTCCCACAACGAACAATACTTCAACAACATCACCAACAACATCAACAACAACTAACAACTTCAATACTTCAACAACAAATCCAAATCTTTTCTCAAATCATAGAATAAACTTAGTGTGTGTGAGGGAAAGGATCAACCCACACGAAAAAAACTCACATACCTTGATAGGGATCACCCCCGACGAAAATTCCACAATGATCTTGTTGATC